>NC_057948.1:8668428-8733428 GCF_018555375.3 Anguilla rostrata
GTGAGGTCATCCTCCTGCTGTAGTTACAGTAGCACAGCCATCAAGCGCCACATTTATCATGGTCTCATTCCGCTTACCCCTTATCTGACTGCGCTATGTTCCTATGAAGCCGTGGTAAAACGTCTAGTCAGGAGCAATGTTTCCGTTAAGCCATTTTATGCGCGTGCAAATAAAAAAAGGCCGCATGGAAATGCCAAATTTAAAATACATTTTAAAATCCTTGAATATCGCCAAAGCGTTTTTTACAGTCACCCAAGGTGGATTTTGATGTTATTTGATAAACAGCAGTGGAACAGAATTTGCTAATAAATGATAATGTAGGGAATGAACTCATGAGCTTCCCCTGTCAACGATGGTCCCGATCATGCTGCACAGGAGGTCAAACGTCATTTTGGACATCCTAATGTTTTGCACCCAGAGATTATCTGTAAAATTCCTGAGCACCACGGCCTCCCAGAACTGCTTGTGGCATTAAAATATTCGCTACTACATTTCCCAGTCATCCCTGCCACCGGGGACAGCTTGCAGGAAAGAGTTATTACTTCCCAGATGGCAAACAGGTTTTGAAAATCCATCTCCATTTTGGACGTTTTTGAGAACTAATTTTGTCTCGCCCAACACAGATTGTTTATTCACTGAAAATGAGTGTATACACTTAAACCTCCGGCAATATGCTACCCCACCAAGGGGAGCCAATGTTCCTGCCCCGACATTCCCAGGAAACATCTCTTGGTGACCCCTGACCCCGAGCCTTATTGAGTCATGGGTAGTGTAGTCCACTTGCCTTTGCTGGGGTTCAGTGTTCCCTTCCCAAGAGTGTTCTTTCCTCCCCTCACAGTGTTGCTGATCACACTGTCTCCAGACAGAATTTGTTTTAAGCGACAAAAGTAGGATTTCACATACAAACAGGAAGTGTGATAATGTGCTTCCACTTTTTACCGCCGGCAAAAAAAGTGCTAGGCGATAATCAGGGGTGGCGATAAAGTGGTGGTAAAAAAAAATGTAACTACAGTGCATCAGTCATATCATAATTAAACATTAATGTACTGTAATGCTCTTCCCATCATTTTTTTCTTCCAACAAATGCTCCCGTGAGGCTTCACCGCCAGACTGAACAGAGTTTGAGTACAAGCACTTCTCTCCAGTTCACCAGCCAGTCGCCAAGTTTACAGGACTTTTCTTTTAAACACTTCATACAGTCTGAAAAATCTTCTACATCGAATGATAGAGAAGCGCATTAAAAAAAGGCTGCCTCCTAACCAGAATTCTTTGGGAGAAACTCCTGATCAGGACCATGAACATTAAGCCTCTTCTTTCTCACAACTGTAATTTACTGTCAACAAGTTTTGCCGATGTTGTGTGCAACAACGCATACTTATTTATTTTCTGTCAACATTAGGTGTGTGAATCACCTTTTTCCTTTGCTTTTTTCATTTATTTATTTATTTATTTGTTTGTTTATTTGCTGCCCGTACAACACGGATTTAAATAAGGAATTATCATCAGCACATCATAATTATCATTTCATCAGCTCAGGGGACTGGCAGCTGGTGGACAACAGGGGGCAATATAGTGCAAAAATGCAATCGCTTCCTACGGGAAAACTTGTACATGAGTAATAGCTGGTGGTAGGCATTATAAGGGGAACCAATATAGTGAGGGAGCACTGTAGTACTTTCTCACAACATTCACGTCTGTAATAACAAGCCAGTTATTTAGTTTCAGTAACAAGAAAAAGCAGTGTAGAGTATGAAATGGCTGTAACTAGAATAACTACTTGATTGTGCCCTCAGATTTTCAGATATACATTGTCAAAATACAGCAAACAAAAGTGAAACTCTATTGGAAAGTCCTTGCTTCACTTCAAATGTGTCCGTACTGTGCCTTTAAATTTTCAGCTCACTTCACAAGAGGTCAGTTGAGTCCAGCTCAGACTAGTCATTCCTTCAGCAATTGAGGCGCAGATGTCATATCTGTCATCAAACAAGCACCGTATTAGCAGGGGATCTTTAAAAAGTCCCTTGCAATTATCCCCGGAGACATGGGAGTGAATTTCACGCCTACTACGTTTTATGAAATTGTGCCTTGATCCCTTGTAAATCTCAGCCGTCAGCGGCGCGCTGAGCTAAGTTCAACGCAGTCGGCTCTTCAGGAGCCAAAGGCTGGAATTAATCTTGCCTGCAGTGCATGACTAACAAAATAACAAACAAATGATTCGCTTTCGCCTTTCGGCGCGCAACCGGCTCAGGAAACCAGGTGAAGTGAGTTAACTGCGCGATCGAGTGCTTTAATTGGTCAATTAAGTGCCGGGTAACGACAAAAACCAGCAGACCCTGCTTCTCTCCAGGGCGGGACTGCATAACGCCGGTTTTAGAAGGTAGCTGTCTTTACCCCATAAAAAAACAAAAGACTCCGTTATTCTGGCTAGTCCATGGGGATACATTTTTATTTGGATTCATAAAAAATAAATTCTAAAAAAAGAATAAAATGACTCTTTTTTTTTTCTGAGCAGGCCAGTCATCTCCGGTCTACATTTCGGGACATGGGGGTTGATAGCTGCACTATCCTCTAAAATGCGTTTGCAAACCATCAGTTTTACTTGCACTACGTTCATACAGTATCTAGCCGCAAACATTATCCATTATCCATTGTCAAGGAAAACTGTACTGTGAAATCAATGTAAAGACTACACACTCTATAAATGCCTATATTTGTGAATCGCATAACACAAATAAGGAACCTCTGCCTAATAAGTAATGATAATTTTACATTTTAGTTAGTTAGTTAGTAATTTTACATAGTTAGTTAGTTAGTTAGTTAGTGTTTTAAAATGCTTGGTTCGGCTTGCTCAATGTGCATGTTTTCCATACTCAGTTCACTGAAGAAACACATCACCTGAATGACTCACACGGACTGTAAACTTACAGAGCTCTCGATCAGGAACCCAGACCCAGTGTCTCAGCCACTGACACAGGATCCGGCTCACAGACAAGGAGCAGATTTATTCAGGATTGCGTGTCTTACCCATGACCAGCCAGTCAGTAGCCAGCCTCACCCACATAATCACACACACACACACACACACACACACAGTGTGGCCAGCCAATCCCTCACATGACCCACCCCGCCCCCCATTATGACCAGCCAATCCCTCATCTGCCCTGCCCTGCCCCCCACTGTGAACAGCCAATCCCTCACCTGCCCTGCCCCGCCCTCCACTGCAACCAGCCAATCCCTCACCTAGCCTGCCCCAAACTGATTGCCATATTTATGTCTGCAATTACTCACAAGCTCATCACCAGTCAATAAATGACACAATCATTTGATTACTCTGTTTATTTCACCGTGCTAAAGACTACAGCCTGAGTTGAGCATCAAATTGTACAAACATCCTGCCTACTAAAGAACCCCGACCCTTACACAGTTAATTTGGGCACAAAGTAATGGGCATATAAAATGCTGTTATATTCTAGAAAATAACATCGCACAAAATGTACCACAGCCCTGTGGCATCATCATTGATATCACACAGCCAAATGGCCTATGCATCAAAGCAGACCTGAATTTCACATTCACAGAATGATCTGCACAACTCTTTTAAGTCGTGCAAATACGCGTGCTGGGCAAAGTAGTTGTGAATTATTGGCTCTGTTCTGTCAGAGTAATGTGTTCTAAAATGGACTCAGTGAACAGGTGCAGTGTTTTTGAATAACTATGGAGACTATCCTGTTTGGAAAAGAGAGTTCCGTCAGAACTAACCTTCCTTCATAGAGGCTTACAAATTCACAGTACTATGAGTCTGACTGGGTTAACCTTGCAGTACTATGTGCTTAACCAGGTTAACCTTATAGTACTATGAGCCTGACCAGGTTAACCTTACAGTACTATGAGCCTGACCAGGTTAACCTTGCAGTACTATGTGCTTAACCAGGTTAACCTTACAGTACTATGAGCCTGACCAGGTTAACCTTACAGTACTATGAGCCTGACCAGGTTAACCTTACAGTACTATGAGCCTGACCAGGTTAAACTTACAGTACTATGAGTCTGACCAGGTTAACCTTACAGTACTATGAGCCTGACCAGGTTAACCTTAGTACTATAGTACTATGAGTTCGACTAGGTAGATGTGAGATGACCCTACTCCTGAAATTGTAGTTAGCTAATAAATCAATTGTCAGTCACCTCATCCAATTAATCATGTGCTTAACCATGTAGGTGGAACTCATAAAGGTAGCGATGATTTAAGCCAACTCAATCACTGACCTATAACATAATGATGGCAAAAACGTGCAAGAACCAATTGATTAGAGTCACAAAAGAGGTTTTCTTTCCAGACCTCGTAAAAGTAGAGATCAACTGAAATCCCACTGCGCCCGCTGATCACGGAGTGTTTCTGTGCTTAAGTGCTTCGTTTAACCTGAGATTAGCAAGAGCGTCCACGGGCTTTGTGTCCACAGCTTAAATCAGCTGCCGACTGAAAGGAAACCAAAGAGACGCCGCGACTCTCCAGCGCTCGAGCCCGGGGTTCCTGATCTAATGACTGAGCCCCTGGAGTCCAGGCTGCTTTAGGACAATGGAAGGCTGCACATTAAAGTGGCTGCCTGGAGTGCCGGTAATTCTGAACCTGAAGCTAAACGCGCAAACGCGCTAAAAGCGCATTGTTCTCAGCCACTGCAACTCCGCTACAAAAGTCACTTTAACCTTCCAAGACCCACCAATTCATTGTTGTCCCCTGCAGGGGACATGAGTCGCCCGTCTTTTACCTCAAGAACCACGCATTCTTCCGTGCTGAAACCTAGACTACAAAATAATTTTCAAAAATATACCTTTTTGAAAATATTTTCACTGCAACATGTTGTTGTCTTCCAAAATACGTGTTTTATGACAAAAAAATAATAATAATGCCAAAAAAAAAATCTTCCAGGACTTCCAGGAGGATATCTGTTAAATTAAAATTTGAACCACAAATATTAGTCGGATGTATTTTATGCTAATTTCAGAGGTCTTAAATGCCCTGCAGCTTACTCCTGAACACTGACTCAGACCAGCCCAGCACTGGTCAGCCATAAACTGAAAGAATCCCACATAACCTTTGATGTCCTCTGCGGCCAGATGAACCCAAAAACGTACACTGGAATATCTCTGCTAAAAGAAAACACACACATACACACACACACACACACACTATATATATATATATACCACAGGTGTGGTGGTGATCATTGAAATATACAGGAACTGTAGACAGCTTCCGCTTGCTGGTACCATAGATTCCTATGGGAGCTGCTCAACGGTGTATGACGCCAATTCGTGGAGGCTGCCATGTTTGATCATGGGGCTTTCGGCACCAGAGCGTGCAAACTGGGTGCCTAAACGTAAAGGATCGTGGTAAACCGGTAAACGCAGCGCAATGACGTGAACCCGCGGCATTCGACCGCAACAAACAGTAATGAGTAGTTATAGCCAGCCGGCAAGCCACAACTTCTGAAGCATCTTCATTTTCATTTTTTTTCATCACGATTCATCACCATGAACAATGAACAGAAGAACATTATGGCAGGTAACATTATTACCAGTAATATTAACATAAATAACATCAAAACAACAATACAATCTGTAAGGGAAAAATGAGAAATTACTGTTTACATATTTACTCGCTTCTATATAAGATTAAGAAATCATTTTAAATATCATTTCTGTCTAACTGAGAATTATTGGGAATGCATAGCCCCTCCCGTGTGTGTTCCTATTTTCCCCAGAAAACTGTCTCTGTATTTCTCCATTGTTTTTAGTCACTGTGACATGATAGCCTTGAAGAAGTCAGAACGTCTAAACAAGTCTGTATCTCAAAAATCCAATATTTTTAACCAATCAGAGACAAGCTGCAAAACAGTTTGAGACAGACAGGTTTTGGGAAAATTCCAGAAGCCGCCTTTCACCTACTTTTAACTGTATGAAATGAATGGCTTTTCACCTGTTCTGAGAGCTTTCATACAGACGTGTTGTGGCGCTGTGTGGATTGTCTTGTTCGGCCGAATAAATATATCTGAACTGAATATTGTGTGCAAGTCTGTTGGACTCTTCTCACCAACCGGGGGAAATTAAGGTAATTTCCACCACAAATCAAAACCGTAATGATGGTGGCTTCAGGTAATCCTAGGTCAATGTTCAATACTCAACGTATTCTGATACATCGGTTTTGTGCAGGCAACTCTCGGTTCAAGTCAATCGATGAGTCAATCACAGCCTCATACTCGTTCATGCACGGACGTGCCCATGTAAGCAGGTGCGCACTGTGACGTAAAACCATGCGGACCAAATTGGAATTAAGTGAAGAAATTGTAGTTTTGATTGGACTTCAATGGAGGAAATCACTTTTCGGCACCAAAGGCTTACTAAACTGCAATGCCTCAAGTGACCACTGGAGTTGGTCAGCTTCGCGGAGAATTGCAATCCCTCGGCCTCTGGTAGAGATCGCATTGTTCTTTGCTCGAGCAACTCCTGCTGGCCGTCCGGGCATCAGTAGCTTGCTGTCCGGTCACGCGTATGAATAGGTATCCAGTTCTGCGCGTGCGCGGCTTGCGCCGCGTTCTGAAAATACTATAAGCATCTGACAGGCGCGTGTTTCGGAGGCTTCTAGGCGCTCTCCCGAGGCAGCAAGGGCCGTATATGAGCATGCTTATTGTACATAGTTCGCGGCATAATTGGGCATTCCAAATGTTGTTGTTATTGGAGATGCAAATTTGTATTTGTATTTTTTTAAGTCAACCATTAATTTTTTCAGTTCAATAATAGGTTAAGTTGAATGAAATAGTGCTCTGAGATTAAAATATTCGTTCATGTTCATTTTGATTAGCAGTAGCACTTTTGGGTGTTTCATAGGGAAATTTGAGTTTATACCAATAACCAAAAGCATTTGTTTCGTTTTGGTTTGAGCTGTTTACTACTGTGGTTGAGTGGTTCACTCAAGGAGAGAAGAACAGCCCTTCACCAGCTGTTTGAAGCTACAACCTCTGCATTACTTGTCAGTTAATGAGACGGACATAAGGGGTTCCAAAATCCAAGGCCATATGTTGTCGTTCTCTTTTTACCATGTTTTTGGACAAAAAGCAAGTTGAATCCTAGATCGTGCACTGAGAACCTCATCATTTATTGAAAACCCTCATCCTGAACATGATACAATGAATCGATGATGTATTGATTAACTGAGACTACTGTAGTAGCCGAAGTTTCTCTTCCCATATAGAATCCGATAATCCCTTTTTTTAACGGAAACGGATTTGGGGTGTTTCTGAAACCTTTAGCAAAATATTGGGGCGTTAAAAAACATGTCTCATAACATTGAATGCATGGCCCTTGCTTGTCTGTTTTATTACAAAGCAAATGAAGCTTTGGCTTTCACAAGTGTTCGGGATGCTTGATGTGGATTGCTTTTTCACAGACTTCGCTGCTTCAACCTTTTAAAATGTTCCAGAAAAGTAGAAAAATAGAATAACACAATATTAGCGAAGAAATATTCCGATTTTGTGATGGCTCTGCAGAGACAACAGAGGTAGCGGGTTGTCCTTTTGTGTTCATTTGCCGACGAGAGACATCGATCCTGCAGGCGTTATAAAAATGACTCCCGGTGATTTTTATTGTCCATTGATTCTCATCTACAGTGACACAGTGTCAAAAGGGGGGATTGCTTTCTTCTGCGACTCTTACCGGCAAACTAACAAAGAAGCCGTTAACACCAACTCCCGCTTCAACACACTAACCATCTGATGTGTTTGAGGGCTGTCGCAGCACTCCCTCAACACCACAGAGTATTTACTGAAAAGATAGTTGACTTATGGAGAAAGAGAAGGGGGAGAGGGTAACCGGCTTAATGCTTAACGGGCTACCTCGCACAAGAGCCAAGCATAGGAGAACGCACAACGATATCAAAAACCAAGCGGTTTCACCTTATCCATCCCAATTTCCCGGTCATGCTGCTGCAAAAATGTCTGAAGGTCAGGGGACAATTACACCGCTCGCTGAGGCAAACTGGGAAATGTAATATATGTTTAGTGAATATGCATGATATCGAGATAGAAAGTATACGAATTTTAGCATCATCCTCGAATAATGCATGCATATAGGCTGGTCGGCGTCAGGTAGCTGCAACCGTAATTACCAAAGGTCCACAATAAATACGTCTAGCAGAACTCTCTTTGCACTCACTCATACAGATACCGCCACGAGCGCGCGCACAATCGCGCGCGCGCGCGCACACACACACACACATGCAACACACACACCATCTTCTTAACTCCACCTTGAGACGTGCAGGGAATTAAAAAAGAGCACTACGGTGTGGGAAACCACCCGCAGGAAAGGAAGGGAACGATCCCCTGGTCTCGTGCCACTCCATGTCACCCCCCCTCCCGCAACCATTACCAAGTAGACAAACGATCAGCCAATCAGGGCAGTCTCAAGCCTAGTGGCATGCGCTTACGCATCCATACACTAGCTCAACAACTAGCTATAAGATACGATCGGGAAAACTTCAGGATATTTGCACGAGTTGTATCAACGTCTGTTCACTTGCCTGACGATGATTCTTGTCTGTCGCCAGCCGAGTATATTCCGACGTGCGATTGCTTTTATCGAATATTTCAGCAATCCAGTTCAGTGTTTACATATCTGTTGTTAACGGCAGTGTTGGGTCGATTGGGAAATACGTTACCAAAGTAGCAATAATTCTGAATCAGTGGAAGACAGTTTTGCTCAGTGGCAGGGCTATGGTTTTCTCAGTGCCACACGTCCATCCTTAATATTCCCAGCTGTACTGTGACATTGTTCACACACCGTAATTCACAACGAAGTCTCATTATTCCGTCACCGACACTACACAGATCTCATTACCTAACATCAAAAAGAACAGAACAAAACAATCCGCGCCCCTTTTCTTCCGCCCGCTCCACAGCAGCAGGTGTTAATCTTGTGTACCGAGTGTTTCGTCGATAATTGGAATCGTGCTCCCTTGTCCCACAGCGAAATGACGCCAGGAATATACTGCTGTAATTGGAAAGGAAGCAGATTGGCGGAGGAAATTCTTCTGAACATCACATTATTGGGGAACCACGCCAAAAACGTGTGGGAGAAACAATACAAACGGATGCCCCCGTTTTCACGCTTGAAGTCTACCCCTAACAATTCCTTCAGGCATCCACTACGAGAAGACGAGCAAGGAGCGCACCCGGACGGAGGTGGCGGGAGACCCGCACGGATGCACTCATACACACATACTTGTGGCCGTGAATGTGAATGCTATGACCTTGTATTGTGTTCTCCTGTCAAGTGCCAACGACGTGAATATTGCACAACATTGCAAACAACTGAGGGATGTAGGTGGGCAAATGACCGACGAATGTTACAATTTTGAAGTTCCATATCGCAGATGCTGTTAGTTAAGTGCTATCGCGTTTTTTTCTTCATAGGACACTGTAATGGACACTTCCTGCTGGGAATGCACAAATGATGAGAGATCAATGGCAGTGCACGACATGCACAAAACTAGAAATACCAACGTATGTGTCTAAGTAATAACGCTGACAACGGGCAATATAAATGATGTTCATATATTCAGTGCCACTGGCCCCGACTCCTAAAATAACATGTTGCCTACGCACAATTATAGCAGTAAGAATATTCGTGAATACGCGAAATCATAAAACCATACGCAAAATCAAATTCTGCTTTTTACAAACATAAACAGTACATACAGGGGGGAAAGTACAATTACGCGATGACTTTCATTGTTACCTTTGCTGTTCTCCGCTTCCCTGTTCAGATACATCGTTTCCGACTTTCTTCAAAATTAGATAGTTTGGGTTATTTCAATGTGTGTTAATCCCGTGGAAAAACTCTGCCAGTCCCGTCCACTAGCTCGTGTTTATTGTCTTGTTGGTCAGTTTGTGTGCTTGTGGGCGCGCGTGCTAGTAGATTGCCCGTATTTCGATTGAGCAGGTAGTCAGTCTGTCGCTTCTTTCTCCTCCTATCTTTCCACCCTCCCTCTTTTTTTCTCTCCTCCTCTCTCCTTTCCCACTCCCTCTAGATTGTGCCGCTCACAGAGCTGGCCGCGGGAGAGCGTGCAGGGAGAAACGGGGCGATGGAGCTGCAGTTCAAAGCGTCTCCCCAGCGTTCATTGTGCACAGGTCCTCCGTGGCCCAACGATAAACCATTTCGTGTACTTATGTGTTAATGTGACTTCTCTCGTGTGCTATCACACATTCATCACATTTCTGTATAGCCTATAGGCTACCACGTTTGTGTCCGGTTGTCAATTGGTCTAGCTAGTCATCATAAAATAAAATTTATTTATAACAAAATAAAAATTAGCGAAATCATCAGTCACCATCTTTATCGTCATTGCTCTTTTCTTTTATCCTCGGTGTTTGGTGTAATAAACACGTTACCAGGTTTCTGTGAAGAGCTGGTCGTAGATATAATATCGATTCCAAATTTAAATGACCCATGGTTTGTTTGCACTAATACGGTCATATATCATATCAATTGTCTGTAGACACAACTGTCAAATGTGTCTTTGGTTTGCATTTAGACTGGTTTCAA
Organism: Anguilla rostrata; assembly: GCF_018555375.3. Lineage (NCBI taxonomy): Eukaryota > Metazoa > Chordata > Actinopteri > Anguilliformes > Anguillidae > Anguilla > Anguilla rostrata. The sequence continues at coordinate 8,679,028 of NC_057948.1, forward strand.
CTCTGTCTTGACATTAAATAGGCAGGTAAGGGAATTGGTGGCAGGTGCCATAAACCGGTGACGAAACAGTAGAGGGAGAACAGGTGACACCACCTTCCCCTGTGCACGGCCGTCTGTCTTTCCCCGCCCCCTTTCCCGTGCCTCTCAGCAACTACACACGTTGGAAACGAAAAGGTAAATACGCCTGCGGATCCTTTCTGTATATCCCCCATACACGCGTAATAAATTCACATACACTCAATCGCACAGGCGCACATACGTAAGCACGGGCTGATCATGCGGGGCGGGGCGAAATTTGTGGCTGACTAGCGACATCCAGGGGCGTTTCGGCGGAATAGCATTCACAAGCTGGGGTTTGTGCGCTTCTCTGTTCGGCTAACCAGAAAGAGCGGTTCCAGAAGGAATATAAATAATTAAACCTGGATGAAATTGTCTAAATTACCCAAACAACGTAGATGCTATAAATTACTAATTTGGGTTTTGCATCCTAATCTGCCCCCATCCAATTGCCAATCACGCGACTGGGATTAACAATAGTTGACTCCTTCAGGAGCGAGAGTCAAAAGAGAGCATAGTCAGGGAGGGCATCAGCCCTGAGGGTATTCTCTCATCACTGGCTAAACAGGCTCCTGCGGTCGGCCTTCACCAGCTGCACAGACTCCCAACTGTCTACGAAATACGGCAGTGTACAGCTCATCTTACCTGCAAAGTAAAAGTCAAGGAAGCAGCGCTGACGTTGGACCAGAAGAGGTATGGATCCGGCCCGGAGTCGCTTGCTATCTGGGTTTGCTGGCCGCGCACATTCGAAGGACCCGCCTGCCCAAAGTTAAGGAAGACGTCACAGTTATGACGATGAGACAAGACGGAACTCAGTGAAGGTCAAAAATATAAAGGATTAGAATTTTTTTTTTAAGTGCGTATTGTCCAGCACTGTTACATGTTTATTCTTTCAAAGAAACATTGTCGGGCTATATGAACGTTTCGATATTTTTTCAATCTTCACAAAATCCCGAATTAAATGAGTGCATTTACACGCACCTATCCGTCAGGTATCCCCTCCCCCTCGCTGAAGTTGTATTTGTGCCTGATCCGTAATTAAACTTTGCTTAATTTCCTTGTCTTAAAATAGCCTACTTGCTTTCTCATTCCAAATTAAGCGATACATAATCGTTGATTAAAAAACATATTAAGTAGTCTGAATGACGTGGGCCGATATAGAATTATGTAACGTCGTTTGTTATCCAACGATTCGAACGGAAGGAGGGCAACAAACCAACCAACGTCTTTACTTGGGCCCCTGTCGTCTACCTGCACTTGGAGCCTATCAACAAAGGACTGCCCAGCTCAGCCGGGTGGACAGCAGAGTGAACAACAGCTAAAGGAAAATGCTATTGGGAGGACGGCGCCCGCCTGCCCGCCACTCTGCCAAACTGAAAAGGACGTTGCGGGGATTTACTGTAATACTAACCGTAGGCTATGGCATTCCACTCCGTGACACCGAACCGGAAATACAGGCCAAATAAGGAAGGGAACTGGTTCAAAAAAAAAAATGAAAAAAGGCCATACTGCAAGATAAAGTATCGAGCTGAACAATGATAACACATTTTTTAAAAGTATCTTGTTCTTGTTCTGCATCCATAAAAGATGAAAATGGCTCAGTGGAAAGGAAGTGCATGTAGGCAGTAGAGCGCGCGCTTTGCTCAGCAGTACATGGTCTTAAGATGGACCGTACACTGTTAATGCCAAGCTATGCATGCGCAGCTATACATGGTCTTACCATGGATCATATATCAATCTGACGCGTTTTCAAACCCAAAAAAGTGATATCTACCGACCTGCCACTAATTTAGGGAACTTGAATCTCCAAGTTAAATTTGACAAAAAAAACCTTACTTTAAAAGTTTAGGCTACTTAGAAACACATTGTATGTTGCCCGGTTTGAACAAGCTATGCAGAAAAGAACAATATAATATATTATGCAGACATAAATATGCATATTCATATTCTTAGTATGCTTATTCATGAGAGATTAATATTTTCTGTGGTGATTAATTTAGATAATGTTACATTAGCATGTTACCCAGCATGCAATTTTGTTAAAAGTAGGGATGAGGTTTTCTCTGTACCTCTAGAGACATGATCCTAACACTTAATTACCATTCTGCAGCATAATTACAGGGAGGCGAATCCAAACAATGCAAACTTTGAAACCGTCAATGACAACATCAGAGAAGAAATGGAGCAACAGTAAACATGAAGATGGTTCATTTCATAATCAGGTAAAAAAAAAAACAGAACAGGGTTGTGTGTGCACATGCTTGATCTGATTGTATAGAATTATTTCATTTTCATCCATCCATTATCTATAACCACTTATCCTGAGCACAGCCCCACAGCATGTCTTTGGACTGTGGGAGGAAACCAGAGTACCCGGAGGAAACCCACGCAGACAAGGGGAGAACATGCAAACTCCACACAGAAAGGCCTCAAGCTGAGATTCGAACCCACAACCTTCTTGCTGTTAGGCAACAGTGCTACCCACTGCACCACCGTGCCACCATTATTTAATTTTACACTACATTTACCAAGGCTATAATCCGCACTCAGAGAATAGCATCCTCGCTCGGTTTAACCTCACTGGTGATATTGCAATCAGAAAAATCAGCAATGACCATAACAGTTTCATCATCTGGGATTTTGAACCAACTCTGCTCACCCTCACAAGTATAAGTTATGAAGCATTCACAGAAAACAGCTTGACGATAACTTTTTAATGCATGTTTATTTTTTTATTTAATTTTTTTTTTGTCATGGCATTCTTCTAATTAACACCCAGGGGGAGTGTTAATTTTCCCATTACATGCACATGATGTACATATGGTGTGTTAAGTGAATGGTCTCCAACGCCGTAGGGGGGAGTCGTGACAGTCGCACTCACCTTTTCCGTGGCGACTCGATTTGACACCATCCTAGAGGAGCTTTTTTGAATAATAAACTTTGACTGCTGGGGCTTATTTAGTGTTACCATGGCTACATGTTACTGTAGGAGCTGCCTCCCTTTAAGGATTGCTTCTTGTTAAAGTGACTAATGAAATTACCATATCGCAGTAATAAGTAAATAAATGCATACACACTCTGTGACTGGAGGAAGGTGGAGATTTTTCCAGTTACATGTGAAAATGTATATATTCATGTTGCTTGGTTTATATGTAGTTAAATAAGCATGCATTTGAATACCACATTACTATGGAATATGTGAGCAGAGCGGTTTTTTGTTTTTTTTCGTGGTGAGCCTTCCTGGTGAGCCATTATGACATTGTACACTCACACTACCATCTGTAATTATGTTGTCAGGGGATACATGTTTAAAAATAGAGGCGAAAAATAATTTCTAAATGATTCAAGCAAGTTTTGTCCATTCTGCGGCGAATTTCAGCTTTCCTTGACCTTCCTTCCTTTCCCATAACGCATTTCACCAGTCAGTGCAAACCCAGGCACCTCTTTAGCAGAGAAACTATCTTCTAATGGCTTTGTCAGGCAAAAGTCCAGTATACCAGCAGCAATTGTGTTTTATGTTGCTACCAGTAGATTTAAGTACAGTAAAGCATAAGCTAGCAACAATTACGACCACCATTACAGTAATCACCCTACACTCGCACAGATTTTTGGGCAAAAGAGATGTAACCACAGACAATTTATTAATCGGCAAATGCGTGTTTAAACAGTGAGTTGGAATGGTCCTCAGGGAAGGTCTGGTGGCAAAATTTGAATCTGAAATAAAAATGGTTATCAAAGTATCAGACGCAGTATGGCTTTTGTGAAAGGGCATGAGCAGTGTGCAGGTATATATTTTACATAAATTCAGTAAATCCAATTTACACATTATCCCTCCAGCATGTGAGAGATATATGACATTTATGGAAATGGGAGGTGGAACGGGAAAGTGAATTGTATTTCCTATGCATAAATATTGGTACAGATTATTTTGTACGATGTCCTGTCTTAGCGGGTATTGGTTCTTGTTGCTGTGTGTTAAAGTAAATGTTGTTGTTTTGTTTTTTTGTTTTTTTGTGCTTCTCATGTTTGTGTTGACCCTGGCACCTCTTTTTGGCGTTCGCTAACCTCTGTGTCTTGATCGTAAATCACATAGGCTCCAACACATAGGCTGTCCCCCCCCCCACCCTTTGTCTTTACTTCCACATGTGAACAGGTCCTTTCTATCATTTGCTCGAAGGGTGGAGGCCATGTTTTCCAGATCTGGCGAGTCCCATGTCTCATGTGTCCACCCTGGATCCAGGAGCACTGCTCTCCCTGCTTTCCCATCGAGCGTTACTCGCTTCTGCTGCTTTTACGTCTTTCTTCATCACTCCCCCTTATTTCTGGGCAGTTAGTCACAACGGTCACTTTCTGCCCCTGAGCCGGGTTTATTATTTCCACTCCATGTTTTCTTCTGGCTCCGTAAAAAACCCGTTGCAGTCGGCGTGAAAGCGAACGAGTAATACGCTACGAGGGCCTCTTCCTCTGCATTCTTCAGAACGGCGGTTTCCCGTTCCAGTTCCCGCCGCCGTCTCCGCGGCGAGCGGCTCGTTTGTACCTCTGCTCGTCAGTCGCCTCGCAGTCGCAACCGCGCCTGCGAGGCTTCTCAGATCTGCCGATTCGCTCTCCTCGGACCACCCGAACGCGTCATTTCCCTGCAAGGCGGCGTACGACGGTTTCGCTAACTGTCGGCAAGCTGGTGCATGAGCTCAGGCGTAATTAAAAAGTCCTAAAATAGACCGTAGCTCCCACTTTGTGGCCGATGTGCTTCCGATGTGCTCCAACCTCTGTTTATACCGCTCTGCTAGTCCCCTGGTCTCCGCGATGCCAAATAATCCACTTCGAGTCAGGCTGTTTGACTCTTCTTCAAATTAATCAGCGCTCCCTTCTCTTTACATCGTTTAATGACTTCACTCAGCATTTCCAAATGTTCCTTTTCCGCGTTGTGTGTAAAATACGAAAGACCCACATTTATCATGCAATCTAGCCCTTCCAAGATTTCCAGCCCGGCGGCCTGGAAGACCTTAGGACTTTGGCAGAACCCCTCCGGTAGTCTTGTCCATAAATATGACTTTCCCTCGAACGTAAATGCGGTTTTCATTTGGGAATGTTCACTTTTTGGCACACTGCAGAAACCACTGGTTATGTCCCAGACAGGTCTTAAACATTTTGGCGGGTGACATATGCGACTAGCACTTGGATTAACCATTTGCCTTCTATCAGGTCCTCTAGTTCTCTTAAATCTTCCTCTAATGCTTCGATGGCTTTCTTATTTATTTTATACTGTTTCTCGTATGGGGGTATTCCTCCCTCAATCTCATAAGGCTCCAGTTGAATGATTCCACAATGATTTTTGAATTTGGCATATTCTCCCTGTCCTATTATTTTCATTAATTCATTAACTGACATATTATATATATATATATATATATATATATCAGGGCTTTGCTTCAAGGTTAATGTGCTCAATCTTAAATGCCTTTTATGAGTTATTATGATATCTATGCATGATTAAAGTCAGAATTTAAAGACGTAAATAGGTAAGACACAATTACTACACAATTAAAACACAGGTTACTCCATTTGCCCAGTCGGTTTACCTTTTGCGAAACATGTTAGTGAATCAAACAAAAATGTGGTCAAGGTCAAAAGAAGCAATCTCTGTACACAACACACCACGCACAAGTTCGAAGTCCTCGTCTCCAAGTGGCGAACAGCACCTTTTTCAAGCCGAGTAACCGGAAACGGAAATGGCCAATCAGATGACAGAACGAAAAGATGAAACGCATACGGAACAGACAAATGTAAACAAAACTTATGACAGGGATTATAACACTGCCCTTGCTAAAACAGGGCCTCAGACTGCACATGCTAAAAAAAGGGCCCCAGGCTGCCCATGCTAAATACAGGGTCCTCGGCTGAGATTAGATTGACCTCAAAACAATGGTCAATTCCTGCCAATTTCTTTAAGCAGAAATGAACTGTCATAAATATTTTAATTGTTATTTTTATACCTGGAGCTGTGTGACGCTCACGTTCTATATGTTTGTCCATCCACTCCTTAAGACTGATGAATGATGTCTCCATCTTAATGGTACTGGATGCTGGTTTCCATGGTGACGGCATAGGCCAACTCACAAAGATAACAGATGGCAGAGGTGACACCACAAAAACTATCACAACATTCATATATGATATTATGTTGAATGATTAAATAATATATAAATAGAAACGTACAGTACCTCCAGGCACATTGTTGGCTTGAATCAGTTTGGAACTGCAAATCGGATATTTTTGGGCAACTGTCCACACAATAATTTTACAAGTGGCCAGACAGGATTTGTATGTTTAGACTAATTACACGTTTCGTCATGAAGTGGTGACACAAGGCAGCACTATGTCACTTGACAAGTGAAGAAAAACACCAGATGTGACCAGTCAAGACGCAAGTCATAGCCAGGCAGATCCATCCATCCATCATCTATACCCGCTTATTCCTGGCCAGGGACGCGGGAGATGCTGGAGCCTATCCCAGCATGCATTGGGCGAGAGGCAGGAATACACCCTGGACAGCCCGCCAGTCCGTTGCAGGGCACACACACCATTTACTCACCATTCTCTCACACACTCATACCTAGGGGCGATTGAGACTCTCCAATTAACCTAGCCTGCATGATTTTGGACGGTGGGAGGAAGTCATGCACGGGGAGAACATGCAAACTCCACACAGAAAGGCCCAGGTCGAGATTCGAACCCGGGACCTTCTTGCTGTGAGGTGCTACCCATGGCACCACCGTGCCACCCCAGGTGCTGCATATGTAAGACATCAGGATGAAACAGGTGATTTTTGGGACAAGAGAAACAGAAATGTGTACACTTGCTTTAAATATTAAAATACAGGAAAACTGGCTTATAAAATATTTTGTTTATTTCATATTCACGTTTATGGCAGACTGCTCAATTCGCAGAGGAGTAACCGAGCATGCACAGATGATTCTAAATAGTCAAAGTGGCAGCAAATGGCAAAGGGGACAAACAGTGATGTTCCTCCACATATGGTGCACTGTACGTAATATCATTTCTAAATTCCTGCACATTACTGGCTATTTAAAAAAATATTTGAAAAGCAATATCCATTTCTAAATATCTATAATATTCATTCAAATTATTTTTTGTAGTATTAACGTGCTTTCCTGAAAATTTCCAGGAATTGCACATAAGTTTTTTTTTTTTCTTCCGAATCTAAAGAGAAAGTAATTTAAGTGCTTGACATATGTCTCGTAGAGACATGTATAACAAAGTGTGCAATTTTATTTCATTTTATTTAAGTACGCTGGCTGAGTCGGCACTTTCCAAGTCAACTTTAGTTTGTGCTCCCAACTTATTTACATTAGTGCATAAAGGTGCCTCAATTTTTCATGTTCACGCAAGATCACTTTCCCGTGAGAGATTACAGAACAGGGAGGGGAAAAAAAAAAGTTCTACGGCAGCTACAACACCGTTCTGTGCAACTCTGCCATCATTTAATCAAAGTCTAACTTACATGGGTACACTGAATCACATGACAGCACATCACCTGTATCCATAAACAAACATACTCAAACCACTTGTTCCTGGAAACCCACAGGGTTTGCTGGTTTCTGCCATTACTCAGCACTTAGGTGAAGCAGTTGGCTTCGCAGTGAACTCGCCTGTTTTCTTGGGTCTGAAATTTTAGGGGGGGGGGGGGGAGAAAAACCAGAAGACCCTGCGGCTCTCCAGGACTAGGGTTTCAGACCCCTTCCCTCAAAGTCTCATCCTTACGCCCCTGGGTCTCGCCCAGTCCCAGGCAAAAAACCAGCGGTTTCTGGGTTCACGACCCAGACATAGATAGAGTTACAGTCTGCAGGCGTGGGTTTGTATGCAGGGACGCGGTTTTTCCTGACCATGCGAAGAAATGCTGCTTTCCAGACCCTGAGTGCGTTGACCAGAGAGAGAGGATTTGAGCGAGTCATAAGCACACACATCTCCAGCTTCTCCGCACTCCTTGCTAGCTCAAAGTGGGACAGAACGTCAAACAATAAAACCGAACTGTACCAGCCCGGCACTGTCCAGGATCCGAAAATCACCATTTCCCGATCGATCGATCGATCAGGGGAAAACATCCCTGGAACTTCACACGTCAACACAGATGGACAAAAACTAAATAAATACTAGTGCAACCAGCTTAGTATCAAGCAAAAAAAAATTCTACAGTGCTTCATGAGTCCATGACCAACTTGCCAAGTGACTATTTCAGTTTCTCTGCTTAATACTTCCCTCCCCAACCCACCCCACCAACAACAAGAAATATGACAAAAACATAGATATTGATTTTTGACATAAATACCAAATACCAATTTAAATTCTTTGGATGCAAGTTTGAGGGAAAAATAGTGGCACTCATTTTTATTCCTCAATTCCCTCACGTCGGTAATTCACGAGGGAAGGAATTTGAGCTCCATATTCATAAAGGATCTCAGGTTAGGAGCGCTGAACTAGGATCAGTTTAGCATTTTAGCTCTTGATGGATAAGGTTTGGATAAGGACAGGGAAACCTGATCCGGGATCAGCTCTCCTACTCCGCATCTTGATGGTTTCTTCCCGACCCTCTTCGCCCCCTAGTGTTCAATCTCGGTAACTGCAAAATCCCCTGCCCATCCCCCAGGCACAAAGCTGATTTGTGTGTGTGTGTGTGTGTGTGTGCCTCTGTGTGTGTGTGAGTGTGTGTGTTGAATACTTTGAGTAGCTGTCATAGCCAGATATTGCCATATCATAAGCGTTAATAATCAGGTGTTTGCATCTGTGTGTGAGTTGTAGATGATTCCCCTTTGGGCAGTGGGAGAGTGGAGACTTCTGGAGGGTCATTTCTCGAAGAAAAGATGCGCTTGGGTTCGCCGGGCCTTCTCGATGCTCTCGAACGTGGGCGCCCCGTGAGGTAGATCCAAGCGCTCGTGTTCCGATACCATGATGGCCTCTGCCTCCCCTGGAACAGCACATATGCGGGTTCAACATTTATCATAAACCGTAGCTTCAACATTATCCCCCAAATTTAACGTTAGCGTGAACATGTCAATGTTCATGTAGAATGAACACCAAATTCAACATTTAGCATGAATCTAATGTTCAGTATTAAGCATCATCAGAAAACTGAACATTTAGCATGGGTTCGACATTTGGAATGAACCCCAAGTTCAGGATTTCACATTCAATAAGCATAAACCGCAACTCAAAATTACTTTACTAAAAATTAAGGATAACCTCCAGGATAATCTCCAGGTTCAACATTTGAATTCCCAATTCGGTATTTAGAAGGAACCTTAACTCAACATTTAGGATGAACACCAAGTTGAACATTTAGCTTAAACCCTAAAGCAAAAACTCCAGCTGAACCTCAAGTTGAGACTTTGTTTTACTTTCCCTTTTCACGAGAACATGATAAATCTAACTTTTATCATTTTTATATTTCAGTAAAAAATGAGGAATATGTCCACAAAAAGCTCAAACTTAAATATTTATATTTCATTATAGCAGAAAATTAAACTTTTTAAATTATTAATCGTTCATTGAAAACATCCAATTTTGTCTCCGCCTTTCGAAGCAGCAGGGCAAGGAGGCCAGACTGGGGCTTACCAGTTATCCATCAAAACCTCATATTCCCCGAACTAATAAAAACAGCAGCGGGAGCAGATGCACTCGATGTGTGAGTCATTTGTGACCCAAGGAAATCTCATTCTGATCTAGGCCGAACGGTCGTGATTAAGAGGTGACGAGAAACGCGACGCGTGACAGCTTTCGGCAGTGCTGTGAGTCCTCCATTTTGGATCTGAGAAGCCAGGAGCCGAGCCGTTTTCCACTGACCCGGCTCGCAGATCAGCTACACCGCGCGTGGTGAACAAATCACACTCCCGCGGGTTAACGAGACGTGGCGGGATGGCTGTGTGTCTTTGTGGTCCCGCCCAAGGAGACGAGACTCGGAAAGTTCTAGACCAGAGGGCTTCAAAGGCCTCACCGGGATGAGGCTCTTATCGGTTACCAAGGTTACGGCATGGGAAAGAGAGGAACAGCTTGTTACTGGCTGATGCAGGTTATTTGTACGTAGTCATTATTATGTGACACTCTTCAAAGTCAAAGTCAAAGTGTTTTTATTTGTCAAGTGCACAGTATAACACAAGGTCATACTGAGCAAAGAAATTCTTATGACATGGCAGGCAGCAACTACATAGAAGCAAGAGCAAAAATATCAAAAAATATCTAAAATATACATAATATTAAACATAATATAAAACATTAGCAGCAGTACCAGCCTCTACAGATGGGGGATATGGACAGTGAGAACAGGAGTATTAAATATTTAAATATTAAACATATAAAGCGCAGGAGTGCTGATGAATATGTGCATAAGATTGTGATAATGCACATTGAACGTATATAGGAAGTGAAGGAGCACACATAGGAGGTCATGTGATCAGTGTGATCCCTGAGATTAATGTTGCTGGTTGAGAAGCCTGATGGCCTGGGGGGAAAAAACTGTTTGTGAGTCTGGTCTACTCTTACAAAGTAGCTTGCTCTGGTTGACCTGACGGTAAGGCTGTTGTCGGTTTCTTCTCCTCCCCCCCCCCCCCCCCCAAAAAAAAACACAAGAAATAGCCAATTAAAAAGTTGCTCCCTTATCTATGCACAAATCTAAGGTGTTCTTGTTGTCTCCTCTCCTGGAAGGTTTTATTACCTCTCTGAAGAACCACCAGGGCTCAAAGCTATTCAGAGCACCAGGGGTCCAGCACTACCACGTCACAGCACAGGATCAGTACCGGCTTTGAATTTAAAGCTTTAATGCCCAACCTGTGGCGTTCATTTTGGTTCTGAAAGTCATATTCAAATTGAAAAGCTGAATTACCTCCTAATTGGGTCTTGATTGGCCTTGATTAAAAGAGGCCAAACCAACCAGCATTTTGATATTATGTCGCTTAGCTCCGCTTCAAACATAAGTTCACTTTAACTAACAGTAATTGTGAGGTTTTAAGTGAGCTAGTCCTCGCCATAAATGACCCACCCCCCAATCAGGATCAACCTCCCCAGTCCCGACAGGGTGAGGTGCCTATGACTGCTAAGGGCTGGTCACATCTTTATATTGGCGTTTTGTGCAGAATCGATATCTGGGCCCCAGTTTGCCTTATTCTCTGGCTATATATGCTGGTGCATTGTGGGATAGCTTGGGACAGACATGCAGTAGTTTGAAGATCTCTCTTTGATATAGATCTTTTGTCATTTTAGCTTGTTTAATTTGTCTTTAGATTGCTATTAATGAATTCGGCAAATGATAATTGTCATCCTAGATAATAATTACTAAATTAAATCAAATAAAATATACTTTTTAATGAAGGATCAGTTGTTTTAGCATGCAATACCACTTGTGTTCAGTACTGACAGTATGAACATTACCCAACGGCACTGATCGTTTCTGGATTCCGGAAAAGACATATTTCATAAGACTCTGCTGATTAATGCCTATTAATGCCAGATTTATTTATTTTTAAAAATATGGTTATTGGATTCCACGTCATAAACTAAATCACTATTCCTAGTAGCGCTTGATTGCTCAGTCTCAATAAAACCATCTCACAACTGGCCTAACAGCGAGGTGGCAGCGCACCAAAGGTGTGCTGTTTGGGTGCCATCCAAAACAAAAGCAACACTCAATTACCTCGCCAGTAAGAGGGCACGTTTTCGGACTGTAAAACACGCAGAGCATAACAGGCAACAGAAACGGATGCTCATTACTTTGTCCTGTCTGACTGGCTGCCAAGCCCTACACTTTAATTCAGCGAAAATCTTCTGGCGGCGCAAGAGTAATGACGCTCGACCCCTAATCGCTCATTTAGGGCACGGCTTTGCGCTTATTCAAATATCGGGAACGGTCATTTAAGTAGATTTCCGTAAATCAATTTCTGTAGGCCGATGTGTCGCGAATCAATCTTTCGACGCGCGGCTGCGTCCCCGATTCGGGTGTCGTTTAACGGAGTCTGAGCTCAGCGAGAGCCGACTCCGTCAATCAGTACCGAGGACGGGATTCTGGAGGCGAGCACCGTGACATCAAAAGTCGCTTCCTGGAAAATGCAACCGCAGCCTTAAACCTGACGCGCAAGCTGCATGTATGCAGTGTAGATTCACCCGATGCAGTAGCTGCATGTATGCAGTGTAGAGTCACCCGATGCAGTAGCTGCATGTATGCAGTGTAGATTCACCTAATGCAGTAGCTGCATGTATGCAGTGTAGATTCACACAATGCAGAAGCTGCATGTATGCAGGGTAGATTTACCTCTCTATGCGCTAGCTGCATGTATGCAGGGTAGATTCACCTGATGCAGTAGCTGCATGTATACAGGGTAGATGCACCTGATGCAGTAGCTGCATGTATGCAGGGTAGATTCACCTGATGCAGAAGCTGCATGTATGCAGAGTAGATTCACCCGATGCAGTAGCCGCATGTATGCAGTGTAGATTCACCCAATGCAGCGTTGATCTACCTCTCATGCAGTAGCTGCATGTATGCAGAGTAGATTTACCTCTGATGCGCGAGCTGCATGTATGCAGTGTAGATTTACCTTTCATGCGCTGCATTAGCGTCCCGTACGCCAGGTCTATCTGGTAGGCCAGGATAAAGCTGAGGGGAACCACTGGAGCTAAAAGCCCTGGCCTCTTTCTCTTCAGAGCTCTGAGAATAAAACATGCATACTGTTTATATGTATGTGTCTGCACCAAAATAAATACAGTAAAATTACATAACTACTTTTTCAGAGAAGATTTAAAGTACAAATGAAATACAGAATCTTCATTATATAAAATTAATTAAATACATTTGCACACTACTGGATATATATTTGGGTTTAATGTTTTTGGAAATATCAAGAGTTATGATAATTACTAGCCTCACTTGTCAGGCTCATAATCTTACAGTGCTATGAGACTGACCGAGTTGCTCATAACCTTACAGTGCTATGAGCCTGACAAAGTTGCTTATAACCTTACAGTGCTATGAGCCTGACCAAGTTGCTCATAACTTAATAGTGGTATGAGCCTGATCAGGCAGACATTTAGATGTGTGATAAGTCTCATCACAAGTTCAGGGCATGTGATTTGCTAAATAAACCAATGGTAAGTTACTTCAGACAAATCACAAACCTGCATAGGAAGAGTTTCAATTGGAGGCCATCTCAACCAATGACCTACACCAACAGATTGCAGGATAAATCTCAGCAGAATCAATCAGATTGCAGAAAACTGGAAATTCCCGAGCATCCAGAAAGGGAAGTAGCAGTTTAATCGGATTAGTTTCACACCAAAAATTCTGCAATCTGATTGGTTTGAGAAAGAAAGTTTTATCCAGCACAGAGTTGCATAGTATGTATCTGGTAGGGCTGGGCGATATACCCACAATGATACTGATCGAATGCAATAACAGTCTTTGCCACCGTATGGCACATTACGTTTCTTTTATACCTGATGCGGTAGCATACAACCACGCTTCAGAGACCGCATGAAATGCTTCCAGAAAAACAATTTAATGACTCATCTATTGGGTATTGATAAGACAGCCAATCAGCAGCAAGGTCATAGAGCTTCCACGTGATCATACAATATGTTTTTATCAATCATATGCATAGCTGCAAGGTCTTGCTGCTGATTGGGTGGCTTATGGACACCCAATACATAACAGTGGTGATGGTCTTTTTTCTGGAGGCGTTTCACACAGCCACTGAAACCTGGTTGTTTACAACCGCATCAGGCGTAATTAAAGAGGAAAAGGCGAAAAGAAAAGCAATACACCACATGGCGGCGACAACCGTAACTGCATTTGATAATTATTGTTGCTGTATATCGGCCAACCCTTGTACGTGGGTTTACTGACACATCTGCAGAGAATTTTTGGTCTTGACTGAAGCCTCACCAACACAGAAACATGATTCCTCAGGAGTAACTGGCCGTTTGTTTACCAGTAAAGCAAATCTCTAGAAGGTTAATTATTTTACAACGGAGTCAATATGGTCAGGCTCACAGTACCATACGTTTGACCTGCTCATTGTAACAGAACCATGTGGGGTCTGACAACTCAGGCCTGTGTCTAGATCGACTCTACCCTGCAGTGAGCCCCAGGGTTGCCAGACTGAATGATGCACCATTCCTACCCAGCAGTGAGTCCCAGGGTTGCCAGACTGAAGAATGCACCGTAGTAGTTGAGGACTTCCCTGGACCATGCGATCTGCATAGCCATCTGCCGCTCCCTCATCTGGTTCTGCATCTGAATCTGGCGCTCCAACTGAGTACCCAACAGAGTGAATGACTTCAAAATGCAGGACAACGGAAAGAGGATCCACACAAGTGCAAACTAATAACTGCTGGGTTTTGTAGTTTTCTTCCGAGCAAGCAGCAAACTTAAGCACTGGAAACCAAGTGTGCGGACTCTGTAGCCAATTAGCAACTTATGTTAATTACTTCAGTGCTGAACCTGAAAAATCACATCAAAAACTGCAGCTTTCCAGGACTGAAGTTTCAGAAGTGCTATAGCATGCTTCACGTCCTTTACGCTCATCTCTGTATTGTTGATCTTTGCTGTTATTTTATTGTATGTTCTGGTGAACAGAGGACAGTCACAGTCAGATACTGAGTTCTGTTTCAGTCATAAACTATTAAGCTTCAAACAGGACTGGCTCAGAAAACAGAATTAAGGAAAGCAGCATACAGCATGCAGACCACAGTAATTACAGTTCCGCGCTAATTAGCTTTCATGTCTGTGGCAACCCCTTTGAGTTAAGTAGCCGTATGATCCATGACATAAGAGCACTTTTCTCCGATGAAGGCAATATGCTGGAATATGAGTCTTTCAGTTGGCTGCTGATGATCTTTCACAAAGGTTTAAACACTTTTTCTGAAAATTCCCGACGAAAAAGAGACAAATCTAACCTGGAGTCGTGAGTTGAGGACCATGAATTCCTGTTGCTTCTTCAGGCTCTGATCCATGGACTTAGACATAAGGAACCCCATTGCGCTGAAGGTAAATTTAAAACACAAACACATCAGTATATGAATATCAGTGTGGCTTATTAATTACAAAACCACAGTAATATGCGATTTGTTATGACAAGTATGATGTAATACACAGCATAATAATCTTATAAACAGTATATGAAGGAACTGGGCCACACGCAGGACAGAACAGTGCCTCAGGACAACAGTACCCTTCGTTTTCAAAGGGTGCAGATCTCTTGTGTCCAGGCAATGCGGCTCTAAATGGATCACAGTGCTTTACTGTCTATGTAGTATTCTATAACCGAGAAATTGTTCTCCGTAAAATGGATTTGATACTGTGCGCCTATTAAAGCGTCACGGCGATATGTACAGTACAACACTTCGAAAGGTGGTCTCCTGGCAATTGCAGCTGGTTTGCTTTCTGAGTACAGAGTTAAGCATTCCATCACAGAGAAAAGTATGTATACCGTCTGCAGAACTACGGAAATATCAAGGTCGTGAGAAGAACACAAACAAAATGCGGTTTGCCTCAAAAGTTCCTTTACCGATTAAAAAGATGATTATGATGATTAACCTGTCTCGGTGATTAACTATCAGCAGACACATACATACACACAGAAGACAGACGAAGCAATCTCACAAAGTAGAACTTCTATAAAATCAGGCAGATCAAGTTACAGCCAATAACTCAATAGGAATTCGGAAATTTAAATACATATATTCTGAGTTTTCCAAAAACGAAATGTTAAGGAACACGGGTCAACAGCAGCTGGTATAAAAACCGTGTAGTTTTAAAAGTATGTAGTATTAAAATCAGTGAGCCGTCCAAAACTACGCTGGAAAAAAGACGCCACTAGTGACTAGTCTACTGTTCATACTTGTACGGAATTGTCGTGGGGGTTAGCTTCGGATTACGAAATGACTGGGGGGGGGAGGCTGTGATATACAAGAGTATGTTTTAGATTTACATTAAATCTGAGTGTTGCGACCTCTTTCACACAGTTTGTAAAGATGTCAATATCTACCGTTTCAAAATCATATTATTATTAGCCAACTGTCCTTGTCTGTAACTCACTGCTGCCATTGTTTAGAATAACGTACACGTTGTTTTATTAAAATCACCCCGGTGTGTCTGGTCTTCTTGTTAAATGTAGGTGTCGGGTCGTGTGTACAAGTCTGTGACCACACACAAGACCGTATTGTATTGACGTAGTTCACTCAACCTCAGACCAGACTGGCAGCTGTGGCACTGTTGCATTACATTTCATGTTGTTAGCATGCAAACAAACCAATGCTAAATGGCGCAAGCCTCGGTTTAGCTTGGTACTTTAAAATGCTATATTACTCTGTAAATGACTGGTCTGAGCAAGCTGGCTATTAAATGGTCATGCAAACTCGTTCTCCAGTTTATAAAGTAGCTTGTTAACCAAGTTAGCTATGATGTTGCCTTGGTATAATATGGCTACAATGAAACGTGCAAAGTTGCGAGCTCGAGGGAGTTTTGGTAGATCCAGTAAATGGGTTAGTACGATTGCGATTCGTCAAAGAACCAGTTAGCATTAGCAAACATGTAAGTTATTTTGCGATAACGTTTTATCGACCCTTAACAAGGGGTAGCTAGCTAGCTCACTTATTTCAAACGGTAGAACGAAGTGGAAAGGCTAGCCAGCTAGATGCGTTAGTGCAATCCTACCTTTTTTCTTTGATTTCTGAAGCTATCTAAACGGAATTGATTCCCAAGGAGTAAAGTGAAATAAAATCTATAGAGTGAGATGATAGAGTGAAACAAGACGCTGTCAAGTTCAGCAGGTCAAGCGGTGAAAAGCATGCCAGCGCCTGTACTCCATGCCACCCAATGAACTACAGTTCAGTGGTGCCGCCCAAGTGACGCGTCCATCTCCGCCTGTCATTGGTCCGCGACAGAGTTTTGGAAACGTCACCGCAAAGGCCAATAATTTCAGTCTGGCCATAAGTAAAATAATTTAAAGTAATTTCAAAGAAAATTTAAAGCCGTTTATGTCGAAGCCGTTTTAATGTTAAGCGAATACACAAAAGAAAATACCAGTCATTGTTTTTTTTTTTTTGGTTTTTTTTCGAGAGAGCTTCTTATTAACTGAATGAAGCTTCAGTAACAGAACTAGGACCCTGAAGTTCAACGCAGGTCAAACGGGCAGACTAGCCTACCTAGAGCAGGCAAGCGTAGATGTCTGCTCAAAGTTTAGAAAGTGAAACTAATGTACTAGGGGAATTAAAGGGCCAGGACCAGGTAATATAATATATAATATAATATAATATAATCGGACTGATACAGTGTCAAAATCATACTACGTATTTGGACACATAACCAGTCAAATATTATGCTATATGATTATGCAAATATTATATTATGATTTTAGGCGTTTGCCCCATTTTTTCAGAAAAATTCAGGGAACATTTTTAGTGATATTTTTTGCTGTTATTTTTGCTATTCTCAGTAGTAGCCATTGTCGAATTTGTTTGTTTGTTTGTTCAATAGTTGCTGCTCACATTTATGCTGGAACATCATGAATCAAACTGAATATGTTCTGAGGGAACTGAAGCCTGGCAACAGGAAGAATGTATGAAAAAAATGAGCGTCCATCCATTTTAGAGAAAAGCTTTAAGCCTAAAATTTAGTTTTAAAAAAAGAGAAATTGTTACATGGTTGTTCAAGACAGGACGTGTACATACCATTATTTAATGAGGGATAATATTTTGCTACATACCAAAACTGGTGTTTCATACAGCATTGTAAAAGGATGACTGATAGTTCATTACTCCTGGGACTCAAACTATGGGATTGTGCTTAAAGAGTCCCCAATTTGGCCATTAAAAACACATTTTCACACACAAAAAGTTTACTGACCTACAGTTCTTTAAACATTAATAAAAGCCAAGTTCCAGCTGCTGAGTTATGTTACTGCCGGTCTGCTGTATCGTTTTTTAAAATACTTTTCCGGGTGAGTCTGCGTATGTCTTCACTTAAGTTTGCGAAGAATAGATTTTGAGAAAAGCCTAATCATTTAGCAGTTAGTCCACCAGTTAATCCACCAGCATGCCCCTTGTCGGTACCTGTACATAAAAGGCCTTTATCTGTGCATGCCTGTGTATGAAAAAAAAGGCCCAAAAATCTAAGAAATGTCCAGAGACACTAGCTACAGCAATGTATCCCTATGAGTCTGCAAGTCAGCGTACCCTTTCCTGTAGCTTCATCTGTCAGTGTAATGAGCCTGACCAAGTTAACCTTACAGCACTATGAGCCTGACCAGGTTAACCTTACAGTACTGTGAGTCCAGGTTGACACTGACGTGAGATCTGTCCACTCAGTTGTACTTTGCCAATATGCCAGTGGTGAATTACGTCTGCCAAATCATTACATCATTTGGTGATGCTCCAGTTTGAAATGGCACAGCAAGTGAGGTCATCCATTGATCTTTAACAGAATTCTCTCAGAAACTTGTTAGAACCAATCAGATTAATCAAAAGTGAAAAAGAAAGCGCACGCCTTGTTTAAGCCAGGTACAGACCAGAAGGACATGCAAGTAAAACTCTAAAAGAAAGAAGGGTCGCACACTCTGTTAACTCCAATGCAGATTTTTATCTCCAACATTTCGGCAGCAAAAGCCCTGACGAAGGCAGCTTTCTGCCGAAACATTAGAGATAAAAGTCTGCATTGGAGTAAACAGAGTGTGCAACCATTCTTTCTTTTTAAGAACCAATCAGATTGCCAGAAACCAATCTTACAAGCTTCTTTTTCCGGATGCTGTCTGGAGAGATCATCTGAGGTCAAGACGACCTTGTGTGGAGAGAGAAATATTCCCAAATGTATCAGCAGATGGCGTTGTCTACCACATACACACTATATTTTAATGCTACATTTTGGCTAAACTGGAAATCAAATAATATAATCATTCATGAAACAACTGTATATTATTATAATTATTATTGTTGTTGTTGTCGCTGTTTTGCTGTTGTTGTTGAAAATTAAATAATAATAATAATAATAATAATAATAATTGGCATTTCCTGGTAAAAAAAAATATGTTGAAGCCAAGAAAAAGGTTAAGTAACGCTGTGCTTAACCTTTTCGGATGATGGTGAGGCAACTGCTTGTTCAGTGAATCAAAAAGCACTGAAGCTTACAGTGACAACAGCTAAAAAAACACGAAGAACAGAAATCCAACTGGCGCGCATCCTTATTTGTGAAATCTTTATGAGCTCTCATTCTTCTTAATGATGATCTTCTCAAGAACAGTTGACTTTGGTAAGCCTAAGGTTTGGCCTATGTCTCTGATTGTTTACTTTTGTATTTCTCAGCCTCATGATGGCTTCCTTGACTTTCATTGGCACTCTGGTCCTCATGTTGACAAACACCAAGAACAGACTCCGAAGCAAATCAAAAGTCTAGAATCAAGACTAGACACCGAAACCTCTCTTTTGCCTGCACCAAGGAAGTAATTTAACACACCTGACTCATCAGAAACTCCTGTGAAGCCATTTGTCCCAAACATTATAGCGCCCTTGCTCTTAATTGGGGGACTATGCATAAATAATGTACTATAATTGCTTAATGGTAATGTACAATAATATCCCTTAATTAGAGGTGTAACTCTGCACTTTGACCACATGTGAATTGTTTGATTTCAATTTTAAACTTATGGAGTACAGAGTCAAATCAATTAAAAATATGTCTTTGTCCAAAACAAAGACATACTTATGGAGCTCACTATATTGTTTTTTCCTCTGGTTTATTCACAGGTGATGTGCTGGAAGGGGCGTGGCCTGTGATTGGAAGCACCTGTCCTGGCGGTCCGGGGTACGTGGTGCCATAACCAATCAGATTAAAGATCCAAAGTGTATACGGTCTCCGATTTCAATTTTTTTCCCCATTCAGTTAAGGAGGAGTTGATAATTATTGCTGTGTGTGGATTTCCAAAATATACGAGCGATATAAATTTAACGAATACTGTTTAAAAATAGAAAAAAGGCCCACAAGCAATTGATTGTGGGAGTGGGGAGCGATGCCCTGCGACATATCGGAGGATGTGTGCCTTTACCAATTGTTTATTGGTCCTTATTTTTTTTCCATTTGTTACTGTAATCCTTTTTGCTTATATTGTTAATAAATTGCTATTCCTTTTATATGATATGTTGTAGCTGTGACCGATCTGCCGTGACAATATTTAGCGATTTAACATTTAACAGAAATGTTTAATAAATTATGTATATTGCAATATATCTGAACGCAGCTATAATTAGCTCATTTTCTCATGTAATGTTATTAATATCATGTGTCAAAATATCTAAAATAAAGACATGCAGGTAGGCTAATTGGAGACTCTAAATTTCCCATAGGAATGAGTGTGTGAGTGAATGGTGAGTGAATGGTGTGTGTGAACTGCGATAGATTGGCGGCCTGTCCAGGCTGTATTTCTGCCTCTCGCCCAATGCATGCTGGGATAGGCTCCAGCACCCGTGACCCTGCCCAGGATAAGTGGGTATAGATAATGGATAGATTTTGTATTAATATATTGCATTATTTTCCATTTCAGTAAGGGTATAGCTGCAATGCAGAGTTCGTGTAAATGCACATATAAACATATATGATATATAAACATATGAACATACAAATATAGCTAATTATATGACAGTGTACCGGTAGTTGTAATAATAACAGCAATGCATATAGTGTAATGATAGTGTACTGACTGGCGTAATATCTATAGTGTGGGTGAATAGCAGTGTAATGATAGTACTTTGTAATGGGAGAGAAAGCTGTATAAACTACTCAGATTTTCATTTTAATATTGTTTATGTATCAGTTTTTATTAATTTATGCATTTGTTTGTTTCATTTTGTTCCATTTTCTTTGCCTACAGTTACAAGCTCAGCGTAAGGAAAAAGTTTAATATTTCCCCAAAGTTTGGGGTGATGGGGGTCGGGGTGGGAGTGGTTTGACTTCTCTGCGGATCGTTCATTGGCTGGCCATGACATTCTCGGATGAGTCGTGCAGAAGCGCACATCACCTCATTGTTCAAAGAGCTGATTGGGCACGTGTAATGAGGACATATATGACCCGCTATCAAGCCAGGTGAAATTCAATGGAGAAAGCAAATAAACAGCCTTATCAAAAGACATGTCATTGATTTCTTATTAGAGATTAGACAAAGTCCATATAACAATTGTAACAATTGCCACGTGTTCGAAAGTAAAGGCCACTGATTTTATTATCGCTTTTTTATATCTAGCTTTAGTGGTGCTTTTCTAGCCATCTTCAAAGAAACTTCTGCAAGATGTTTCAACTAAATAATATACAGACGGGTGACAAATTAAAGGGAAAACCAAAAAAAAAGTGTCTTTGCAAGGTGTAGGGCCACCGCAGGCTGCCACAACAGCTTCAATGCGACTTGACACAGATTCTACAAATCTCTACTGGACGGATGGAACACCATTCTTCCAAAAGATATTCCCTCATTTTGTGCTTTGATGATGGTAGCGGAGAACATGTCGGTCCAGATCTCCCATAGATGTTCAATTGGGTTGAGCTCTGGTGACTGCAAAGGCTATAGTATGTGATTCACATGATTTTCATACTCATGAAACCATTCCATCACCCCTCATGCCCTGTGGATTGTCATCCTAGAAGAGATCACTCCTATCACAAAATAAATGTTTCATCATAGGATAAAAGTGATCACTCAGTATAACTTTGTATTGATTTGCAGTGAACTTTCCCTCTAAGGGGACATGTGGACCCAAACCATGCCAGGAAAATGCCCTCCACAGCATAACAGAGCCACCAGACCCCCTCAATGTAGAGGTCAAGCATTCAGGCCTGTACTGTTCTCTTGGTGTATGCCACACATATATCAAAATAAATGATAAAATACTGCTTCTGAAACATTATTTTGTATTTAGAAAATATAAAAATATGTTTATAGTTGTGAAGGCCATAGCACTAGACCATTTTTTCATATTTTAATTTCATTTCCATTTGAACTTTTTTCTTGTTAACTTCCAGTTAGTTTTCCATATAAATATTTGTCAATCCAGGTGAAATGAAAGAGTCTTTTTGCTAAAAACGGAAAAGCAAGTGCATCAAAAAGGGGATCCTGCCATATGTAAGCTACTACATGTTGAACATCACAACAACCCAACTTAATAAAGTAAATTTATGAACATTCATTTTGGGGTCGCATCAGAAAAAAGTTTAGGAACCCCTGCTCTATACTCCTCATCTCTGGTCTCCCCTACATGACCCCTACATGACCTCTCTCTCACCCAGGGCGACACAACCATGGAACCTCAGAGTGACGCGCTGATGTACTGTGATTTCAGACGGCTACAGAGCTGTGAGGTTGTACCACGACTGCAGACGGCTGCGCAGCTGTGAGGTTGTACCATGGCTGCAGACGGCTGCGCAGCTGTGAGGTCGTACCACGGCTGCAGACGGCTGCGTAGCTGTGAGGTCGTACCACGACTGCAGACAGCTGCGCAGCTGTGAGGTCGTACCACGGCTGCAGACGGCTGCGCAGCTGTGAGGTCGTACCACAGCTGCAGATGGCTGCGCAGTTGTGAGGTCGTACCACGGCTGCAGACGACTGCGCAGCTGTGAGGTCGTACCACGGCTGCGTGGCACCTGGTAAACTCAGGAATCCTGTTTCTGTCGGCCTCCGGGCAGTGCATTTTCCAGAACACCCTGGGATCTTCACTCTTCACATTCACTGGCGGTGTAGTATAGCAGTTTGGGAGCTGGGTTCTTAACCCACAGGCTACAGGTGTGCTTCCCAGTTAGAGCAGTGTGCCTGTGCTCTTTAGCAAGGCACTTAACCCAAATTTCTTCAGCCAAAATACAGCTGCATACAATGGGTGGAGTCCCTCTGTATCTCCTAAATGCAAAATACTGTGTGCATACCCCTTTACATAAAATGGGATAGATTACCCAGATATCCTCCTAAGACCCGACAATTAATTTTTGTCCCCAGTAGGAGGACCATATATTCTATGCTGAAACCTGCACTACAAAGGATACTCCTAAACTAAATTATATTTTTGAAACTTCAACACATTTTATTTCATCCAAGGCACTCGTATTTTGTCAACAATGCTGAAACACTTCTGCCAGTAGGATATAAAAACCTGGGCTGATTCCAACCAGAAGCAACAGTGCCACATCACTTTTTGAAAGCTCACTGCATGTGCACTGGAATTTGAGAATCCGAAACAGAGTTTGCACCGATCTGCTGCAGATCATGCTGACCGCGCTGCGCGCTCCTTAAATCACCTCTGGGTTAATGATAAAACGCAACGTATTTACTTTTTTATAAGGGCAATCTGTCCGTTGCCATAACAACCGGTTCAGCACTCTGGCACCTGCAAGTCTTTAATGTCTTGCATGGTGAGTCACAGAGAAATTAACTTCAATGCCTCGCAGGCAACAAAAAAAAAGACGCTGCCCTTCTGAAATGAAAAGGTACTTAAAATAATAATAGATGTGCGCATGGAGGATTTGGCCAGATCAACCGTGAGGGGGCTCCAGAAAAACAAGTATGGGCTGGTTGTCCTTTCACGCGCGAACTTCCTGCCTCCTCACGATCAAAGGGCTCTCTTTCCCACGCCAGGATGTGAGCGTTTATCCTCCGGCTCAGGTTTTACATTATCGTATTCTGCCGGAGTGAAGTCAGACCACAGCTCCTGTAAACCCACCACATTTTCAGTCCTGTATTCTTAACAGTGAAAGCATGGCGAGTGATCGCCTTGCTGTGCGTGTTCATGTGCTCATGTTTGAATAGGGCTGATCCTTAACTGCCGATATGCACAGTTGACCACCAATTCGTTTAAATATTTAACATCCAGAATGCAGAAATATGAGAGACTAAGACTGTGTCTGCTATGCCTCTCCCCCTCTGTTTATTCGCCTTGAGCAAGATACTTAACTCAAACTGCTTCTGTAAATATATCCAGCTGTATAAACGGGCTGAATGTAAAAATGTGATCTGTGTAAGTCACCCTGAATAAGAGTATCTGCCAAACGCTGAAATGCCACATCCTCTTCACAGATTTTATTTTTTCTGACAAACTTCCTCTTTATAGTGAAGACTTTTAATTAAAAACATTAATAGGATGAAGAAGGAATGGAGAGAGGGGCAGCAGGAGAGGAATAGAGAAGAAAGGGGGAGGAGGTTTTGCTTGTAGGGCAGAAGAACATAAAGCTGTCCGGTATGTGCGAATGCAGGCCAGTGAGCTTCACACAACTGTAGATCATTTCGCAGAAATCTGCCTCTTATCAGACCCCAAAATAACAACAGACTTCACTGTGCTGACAGGGAGTCAGCAGCTGCGATAAAGAGACAGGGCTCAGTTGCAAAAAATCTAACTGGATCAGCATTACGTGAACCTTGGGTTCTCCGTAATACAATGTAATCGTGCTTTGTATCGTTGGAAAGCCGATGTGACCTGGTGTTTTGCTTTGATCTTTGAGTATACAAGGGGAGTGGTTCCAGGAAGGTCATCAACACGGTCTCCCAGGCATCATACGTGTACAGCCATCTCACCACAAACACATTTTGCACCATTGTCTATTGCCATTATTAACATACTGTACAATAAACTGCATTCAATTTAACCTGGAATTCCTCTTTGATTCTTACCACTGCACACCCAGGATATCTGCAACCAGTAGTCACTTGCTTATACACTAGTGTTGTAGCAGGACACACAATTGCATTTATGCAGGCTACACGAGCCAAAGACACGTCCGCATCTACCAGGATAGATAGCTATCCGCACAGAGCCACACTACGAGGTGGAAAGCAGTCTCCTGCTTCTGTGCATTACTGTTAGCACAGAGAAATGGTAAGAACATTATTTTTGGAGTCAGATAATGGAGATAACATTAAATGCATCCTCCTCCAGTAGCACTGGGCCAGATTACACATGTTCCTTGGCCACTCATATACGTCCGCTGTTTGGTGGATCTGAGAGGTTTCTTAATGTTGGTGACCTCGATGCTGTTTGGTGTATCTGAGAGGTTTCTTACACAACGCTCATTGTATTCAGTGCTTTATTGAATTCAATGAATATTTTCACAATCAAACTTTTTGCATATAATATGCTGAAGGACTTTATAATTTTTAAATTGGCTGAATTAATATCATACTACTATTATTTCATCCCTCCAAACAAAACCAAAACATCCTGATTACCACGTTTTTCTCACACACTTTTAAACAGACCTAAGAATATTATGTCATCACTCCGTAGAGCCAATATGTGCTCTGGCAGCTCTTGGAGATGGGATTTTAAAAAATTACAAAAAAAATACAAAGTACAGTACCTCCCAAGTAAATGTATATGTGAACTGCAATCAAACTGGAGATGTAGATCATACGCATGACTACAAGCCTAACCAGGTTAACCTTACAGTGCTATGAGTCTGACCAGGTTAACCTTACAGTACTATGAGTCTGACCAGGTTAACCTTATAGTACTATGAGTCTGACCAGGTTAACCTTACAGTACTATGAGTCTGACCAGCTTAACCTTATAGTACAGTATTATGAGCCTGACCAGGTTAACCTTACGGTACTATGAGTCTGACCAGGTTAACCTTATAGTACTATGAGTCTGACCAGGTTAACCTTACAGTACTATGAGTCTGACCAGGTTAACCTTATAGTACTATGAGTCTGACCAGGTTAACCTTACAGTACTATGAGTCTGACCAGGTTAACCTTATAGTACTATGAGTCTGACCAGGTTAACCTTACAGTACTATGAGTCTGACCAGGTTAACCTTACAGTACTATGAGTCTGACCAGGTTAACCTTACAGTACTAAAAGAATGAGCTTAGACATACTATGCAGGATTTTTTAGCCTTTCTGTGGTACCATATTTGCAAAAGAGGTCTCCTCCCCACTCTCCTTCAACCCCTCCCACTCACCCTAAGTACCCACCTTCAGCCATCTGGCTACCTAATGTGGCTAGCTGGATAGGTAGAGGTAACTTTACTTACAGGTCTGACAGAAAACACGCCAACTCCATTAAAACATTCATCCCCTTTGTGAACTTCAGCTGTCACCATCGAGGAAAAGCAATTCCACCAGATTCAGCAAATGTGCGCAAAGACAGAAACTGCCAGTACACCATAGATATGAGTGAACATGGTTACTGTACAGTATCTTGTAATATTTTCAAGCTAAAAATCCTGCATAGTATACCTTTAAAGGTGCAGTATGTAAGCTTAGTTGTCACATCAGCTGCTTTCGCAGCTACAAGCTAATGTATTGGGTTTTGTCTGATTTCACTCTAAAAAATGTCTTCTATTTCATTATCTTAATGTGAAATTCAGAGTAAAAATATAGTTTAAAAGGCTTTAAATGTAAGATGACATGGTAGCACCAGAGTTTTTGCATGGTTTGGAGGTCTAGCTTCAGCACCATCTCTGCAGTATCTCTGCTCTGCTCTTACCAGTGTAGCCCCGCTCTTCCTGCTCTCGCAGTGCCGTGAACGTGCAACAGGGTTGACAAGCAGGTTCAGAAGCCTCTTTGCAGAGAGCTGTCCTGATTGGTTGATAAGATTCAAGAGCTGCAAAATTTAGGGTGGTCGATTTCAGAGCCTGGGGCAGTCAGAGAGACCAGATTTTTTTCTTAAAGGTTTTAATTTATTGACATCTTTTGGGATGTGAAGGAAATTTAACCAAGTATGAACAAAAGTGCTGTAAAAACAAACTTAGGCACTGCACCTTTAACAGTACTAAGAGAGCATCTAGGGTGGAGAACAGGATGTGGGAGTTTGGGTTAGAGGCTTTGTGGTTTTTCTTTTCATTCTTGTCATTTCGAGAGGCAGTGTCAGTTACTTCTGTTTTTCTTTTCTTCTTATTTGTTAGAGAGATGTCATGTGATCTCTCATTTGTGCAAGTAAGCATCCATCCAAATCTCGCCAGAGGATTTAAGTGACCTGAGAGAGAGAGAGAGAGAGAGATAGAGAGGGGAGAGAGAGAGAGAGAGGGGGGGGTCACACACACTTCAGGTTTCTAAACCTGTGTTTAATTGAAAAGACTCTCTCTCTCACACACACACACACACTCACACACACACACAGAGACACAGATACACCCACACACGCACACACACAAATGCGCACACACACGCACGCGCACAAACAGACGTGCACACACACACGCACACACACACGCACACGCACACACGTGCACACACACACGCAGTAATACTAACCGGATGATGTCAGCGAAGGCGGTGTAGAGGCTCTTGTTCTGGTAGGACAGGCCATGTTTCTTACAGAAAGACCGCACAAGAGGAGCCACAGCGTGGTAGTTGTGCCTTGGCATGGTGGGGAATAAACTGTTACATGGAGAAAGAGAGAGGAGAGTTCAGTCTTTCATTTGTTCCCTCATGTTTGGATGAGCTCATATACTAACTGACTGATTGACTGACTGACTGACCAACCAATAAACTGACTGAAACAAAAAATTACTGATTCATCTGACTGATAAAACTAACTGATAGGACTGGTATGTTGACAACAAGATGGTGTAAGTTAATCAATCCATAAGAAAATTAAGTTTCAGAGTAGACTTTTTTTAGATGACCAAAATTTACCATTATGGAATATTATTATCTTTATTTTAAAGAATCACAGTGTAATCATTACAGTGTTTCAGAAAAGCAAAACAATACTGCATTGTGCTGGTTCTGCTCTTTCTGGTCTGTCAGTGTAATTAAATTCAAATCAAATGCACAGAGCCGCACTATGCTGCAAGTGCATTCAGAAATATCGTTACGATTGTTCTCCAACCAAAACAATGTGTTGGCTCTCGGAAGCACAGACAGAACCCTGTAGTGCAATGAAGAAAATGTCAGAAGGTTGCAAATTTGTGGATGGGCTACTCTTGTGGACGGAAGGCACGGGCCAGTCCATCCTCATGGTTTACAGCTCAATGAAACAGACGTTGCCTGGGAGACTCACTGGTGTTCAATCTGGAAGTTCAGGTGCCCAGTGAACCAATCGTTGAAGAGGGATTGCTCCACATTGCAGGTGGCCTCAAGCTGACAGACAGCAGTAAGAACCAATCACATCTCTCAAAAAAGGACTTTTTCTGCAGTTCAGTGCCAACAATGTCATGCTTTGTCACCCAATTTGCACTACCACAGCAAGGGCAAAATAAATAGTCTCACAGGCATTTTTATTTACTTTTACAAATACAAGCATTCAACTACCTACTTCCTAAACTAAAAACAATAAAATTCGATATAGTACAAAAAGTATTACTCATATTGCTTATATACTGTGAGCTCCATAATACATGGGACAAAGACGTATTTTTTATGGATTTCAGTGCACTCCACAATTGTATACTGCTAATCAAACAATGCACACATGGTTGAAGTGGAGATTCTTAGATTTTTTTAAGGCATTTTTTAATACTTTTTGGTTTCGTTGTTACGCACTGACATAGGGTCAGACTGCAATAGGATGAAAGATAAAGGAAATTGGGGGCTTGTCTATTAAAATGGCTAAATTAAGTTTGCTATTTTTCCCAATGCCAATGTGCAAAATTTGACTATCGGCATAAGAATGATCTGCTTCTTATAGCAGACTTCTTTAGCATGTCGGTAAATGGGAAAATGGGAAATCTAGTTGGTGCTGTATGAGGAATTGGTGGTGCAGAAGATCCTACCTGACGACCCTACCTAAATGTGGACTTTAGCCACACATGAACTGCTTGATTACAAATAGAAAATTTTGAAGTACAGAGCCAAATAAAGAATATGTCTTTGTCCCATACGTTATGGAGCTGTTGGATAAAGCATAGCTGCTGTTGATGGTGCTGATGATGTATGTAAAGGGTTTATGTTATGATAGCATGACTGACAGGAGCAGAGAGGGAGACTGACTGACAGGTAAGTAAATGATTGACAGATGCGTGAGCCAGGGAGGTACCTGCATGGTCACCCAGTCTTTGTTTTGGTCTCGGTCAATGTGCATTGGGATATGGTTCATCTGAGTGACCCACACAAACCAGTGACTCTCCAGAACCCTGTAACGCAAACAAACACATGCGCACACACACACATACACACAAATACAAACACATGCGCGCACACACACACACACACACACAAACACAAACACATGCACGTAAATAAGCATGCAAGGACACACACGTGCATGCAGGCACACACACACAAGAAAGCATATGAAGTACAATTTTATAATATGTTCACAAAGGTGTTTGTTCTGGAAAAAAAAATGTAAAAAAACATTTAAATATTCAATGTTCCTGTACAGCACAATATTACTGCATGATAACCACTGTTAACCTTATATGGCCCTACGTCATTATGCTGATGTACTGCACAGTCTCTAGGCTGTACACACTGTATTTGTGCTTAATCACTCTGTCCTTGTGCGGTATCAAACTGTCTCTGTGCTGTATCACACGGTCTGTGTTCCATATCAGACGATATGCTGTATTACACTAACTCTGTGCTATATCAAACTGTCTCTGTGAAGTTTCACACTGTCTCTGTGTTGTATCACACTCTCGCTGTGCCATGTCACACTGTGCTGTATCACACGCTCTATATGCTGTATCACACTGTGCTGTATCACACCCTCGATATGCTGTGTCACATTGTGCTGTATCACACGCTCTATATGCTGTGTCACACTGTGCTGTATCACACCCTCGATATGCTGTGTCACACTGTGCTGTATCACACGCTCTATATGCTGTGTCACACTGTGCTGTATCACACGCTCTATATGCTGTGTCACACCGT
Organism: Anguilla rostrata; assembly: GCF_018555375.3. Taxonomy (NCBI): domain Eukaryota; kingdom Metazoa; phylum Chordata; class Actinopteri; order Anguilliformes; family Anguillidae; genus Anguilla; species Anguilla rostrata. Next base: position 8,708,932 of record NC_057948.1, read on the forward strand.
GCTGTATCACACCCTCGATATGCTGTGTCACACTGTGCTGTATCACACGCTCTATATGCTGTATCACACTGTCTCTGTGCACTCGCTCTGTGCTGTATCACACTGTCTCTGTGCTCTACCTGACCAGGAAGAACAGGGCGATGAATGAAGGCAGGCCAAGAAGAGGCAAGTAGCAGAGGGTGAACCGAATATAGAATGACATCATCCAGGCCAAGTCCTACAGAGAGAGAGAAACTGCGAATCAGCTTTCATTACAGTAGTCCGTATGTCACACTCACAGTCAGCTCCCAGACACACTGAAAAAGCAATGGGATACATTCATATGTACATACTCACACACAGATAGACATGTAGATGCACATATACTGCCCACTAAAATATATGGAACACATTTTTAGCCAAATATCTTGCATCGTTATTTATTGAATGAAAGTTTAATAGTTTAACTAATTTATCAACCCATTTTCTATGGATTCTTTTCTTGCTGTGCCAGTTAACAGGTTAGCAGAATGACTTTTTCCTTGATCTCACCACCATGCATTGACAGCTGCCTCCAGTTGATAGGATACCTAACATGCACGTGATTGGCTAGAGCGTCACCAGGTGAGGGAACGTTTTATTCGGCAGGGCGTTCCCGTCTCTTTCTGCAATGGCGCCTCCTCTGGTGAAAGGCACGTCCTGCAGTCTGCCTGCGCAGATGCGTCAGTAGAGGTCAGTCAGTAGAGCAGAGAGGCACCTGCAGCCGGCTGCGTACGTTTGTGCCCTCTCCAGTTGATGGATGGTATTGCAAAGGAATCAGAACTGCACTGAGCACTCTAATATATATCCATCCATGATCTATACCGGCTCATTTCTGGTCAGAGTCCCGGGATGTGCTGGAGCCTATCCCAGTGTGCACTGGGCGAGAAGCGTGAATACATCCCGGACGGGCTGCTGATCTATCACAGGGCACACACAGCACTCAGTCACTATTCACTCACGCACTCACACCTATGGGAAATTTAGAGTCTCCAATTAGCCTACCTGCGTGTCTTCAGACTGTGGGAGGAAACCGGAGGAAACTCATGTGGACACGGGTAGAACATGGAAACTCCGCACATAAAGGCCATTTATATACCTATATGACTTTTTTATGCACAATGCAAACGACACACCGCTGAGCAAGAAACAGCTTAGCAGTCAATTGTCCAATTACTTTTGGTCCTCTCTAAGTGGGACTGTGTGTAAAAAGGAATACCCACAACGTAAAGCTGACCATCAGCACTTCAAGCTTCATGTCAAATTAAATGTGCTGGAGTACAGAGCCAAAACAGCAAAAATTGTGTCATTGTCCAAATACTTACGGACAGTGCTGTATATTCTTTCATGCTGTACTTAGCATCAGTGACCGGTGTGGCACAAAGCAGACAGACAGACAGTTGTGAGCGCATATAGACAGATAATTGTGAGCACAGACAGACAGACAGACAGACAGACAGTTGTGAGCACACAGAGACAGACAGACAGTTGTGAGCACAGACAGACCGACCGACAGTCGTGAGAACAGACAGACAGACAGACAGACAGTAGTGAGCACACATTGACACACAGACAGTTGTGAGCACAGATAGACAGACCGTTGTGAGCACACATAGACTGATAGACAGACATACCTGCCACTGGCGACGCTTTGTTACAAAGTAGAAGATGTACCACTGGAAGTACACGGGGATGAGAGCTGGAGGCCCCACTGCACAGGGAGAAATAGGGGGGAGGACGGGGGGGTTGGGGGGAGGTGGGCTGGTTAGGGCTAACAGACTGAACATTCAGAATCAAGCCAAGAGAGGGCTTTCAGGACTCTGAAATTCAGAGAGCAACTAAGGGGGAAAAGAACCAGGGAAGGGATGGAGCAATAGAGGTGAAGAAGAGAGTGAGATGAAAGAGACAGAAAAATACTCACAGAGGAAGAAATACTTGTGCTGATGCTGGTAAGGCATGTACTTTTTCTTCTGTGTTCCCAACTGAGCACAAAAAGATATGCACTCGTAAAAAAATAGTATCCACCATAACATTGATATATCTGTGTAATGCTGACTAAATGATCTACCCCATCTGACAAATAAAGCAAGTGAGCGCTTGTAGAAGAGCTACATCCCAAGACAGTGCCATGAAAAAGTATTTCCCTCCTACCTGATTTACTTTATTATTGCATATTTGTCAGACTGAATGGCTTCAGATCTTTAGACAAAAGATCTGGCAATTCGTCCAGGTCCCGAGGCAGCAAGGCATCCCCACACCATCACATTACCATCACCATCTTTTGATGTTCTTACTATGAAATGCTGTATTTGCTTTATGGCAGACATAATGGGACCTGTGTCATCCAAAAAGATTCACTTTTGACTCATATAACATCATTCCAAAAGGCTTGAGAATCATCCCAATGATTTTTTTTTGCCAATGTTAGCCATGATGTTTCTCTAGGTTAGCAGTGGTTTCTGCCTTGCTACTCTCCCATGAATCCTAGTTTTGTCTTATTTTATTGTGGAGTCATGAACACTGAGGCTGAGGCTAGAGAGGCATGCAGTTGTTTGGATGTTCATCTGAGGTCTTTTCTGACTTCCTGGATGAGTTGTTGCTGCGCCCTTGGAGAAATTTTGGCATGCCGGCCATTCTTGGGAAGATTCACCACTGTTCCAAGTGTTCTCCATTTGGAGATAATGGTTCTCACTGTAGTTCAGTGAAGTCCCAGAGCCTTAGACATGGTTTTGTAACTGCTTCCAGACCAATATACTACAACAACTTTCTTCTGGAATTTCCTTTGGTTGTGGCTTAGTGTGCTTGCAGACATTTTGTGGTGATTACTTCACTCTGATGGTAAGGTTCAATATGAATGAGGTTTAGATTCAACAGGGCTGGCTGCAATCAAGCCTGGCTGTGTTCAATCAACTGAATCTAATTATTAATTAAATTTGGTTAATTGGTTTATTGAGTAAGTAAGGAACAATCACCTTTTCACATAGGTGATAGGGGTGTTTGCTAACTTCTTTCATTAAAATAAATAAAATAATAGTGTAGAAAATGTTCACTTTGGTTCCCTTCGTCTAATATTACATGTTCTCTAATGCTGTGAAAACATTCAGTGTGACAAATATGCAATAACAGAGGAAATCAGGAAGGGCGCAAATACTTTATCACGGCACTGTAAAGGTCTAACATTTCCCTTATCTTATTCCTTGAAAATATTGTTGGACCGCTATATTGGGGCTATTAAAATGTCAAATCTAAAGTAACCATCATAGCAACACAAATAAAATGTACAAAATGTAAATCAGAAATACAAAACTTTTGTATAACCAAATATTATAAAAAAAGGATTGAAAGCGGTAAGACAAAGCAGGCAGAAACCATGTATTATCTCTTGCATTTTGCCCTCTGTTCTAATGTGAAAGGGTGTGGGGGGTCTACTGACCTCAAAGGATAGTGTAGCTCCCAGAGTGAACAGCAGAGGGTGCAGGTTAACGTCAGGGTCCTTGCGATAGCAGTTGGGTTTGGCGTGGTGCTGGAAATGCAGATGGTTCCACCAGCTAGCAGGGGCCCCCTGCAGGTAATACAGCCAGGGGAATTTCTACCTTGTTTTTATACTGGTATCTATTGCATTACCCATAATCCCTCACTGCAACAGACTGATCATCATGCCACCGTGAAATATGGCAACAGCGATCAGTGTACCGGGCAACCTGCTTGCCTGTAGAAAATGTTTTTTTGCATATTTAGCAGATATGTCATGCATATGGATGAAATATGGGAACCAAATTATGTTTGTGGATACTTTCATATTCTGCTATATGCTGCTTGGAAGCTAGTAAAGCAAAGCAAAGCAGTAAGGAAAGCAATCTGTTTGCTAAACTATTGTTTGCTGTATAGCTAGCAAGCAGCTATCTTAGCTGAAGATAGTTAGCACGCTAGCAGGAGTCAATTTCTTTTTCGGTGTACTGTATCTATATGGCTGAGAATGCTTTTAAATACAGGCAGTTGAATTACATAATGGCTACCGAGCCCAGCCCACCTTGAGGTGTCCAATCACAAAACGGTGTGCCAGGTGGTTCCAGCGGGACGTCCCAAACACTGAAAGATGTCCGAAATCATGTTGAAGCCAGCCAGCCTGAGCCTGCGAGGACAGGAGCATTCAGTTAATTTGCACAACAGTGGGTCTGGAGCAGCAGTGTAGTATAATAGTAAGGAGCTGGTCTTGCAACCTGAAGGTCGCAGGTTTGATTCCCGGGTTGTGGAAGTCGCTCTGGATATGAACGTCTGTTAAATGCCCGTAATATAATGGTTGGAAGGTGGGCCAGTGGGGTGCTTCCAAAGGGAAGCTAGTCAGCATTACTGCTATCCTGTAATCAGATTTGGTTCCGCACTGCTTGAATGTATTAATGAAGGCAGAGCTATAGCTTCACTTTAGAGATGCCGAACTTTGTTTTTTGATTTGAAAATGCAAAGGGTTACAAAAATGTAAAAAGTAATAAATAAATTTATATATAGAAGAGCAGTTAGGCGGCAGGGCTCACTTGTACAGCGGCCAATAGGAAAGCAATAGGGGGCAGGGCTCACCTGTACAGTGGCCAATAGGAGAGCAGTATCAGGCGAGGCTCACCTGTACAGTGCCCAACAGGATAGCAGTGACAATGAAGGGCACCCAGCTGGTGCCCCACAGCCACAGTATGAGCCAGGCAGCCACATCCAGAGCCAGGATGTGCAGCAGCATGCCAGCGAAGAACAGCGGCCTTGGTCCCAGCAGCCCCAAGCCCTCCACTACCTCCCGCAGCCGTCGAAAGTCCTCCACCAGCGACCGCTACAAGCAAGGACACGGGCTCGGTTAGCAACCCACGGTTACAAACTACCACTACCACACAAACAAAATCCTGTTTAAAGTCCTGGCTAAATTCCCAGCCTGGCTCTCTCAACCTGCCTCCTAATCATCGCCTCATTTAATTAGCAAAAAATTTGTTCTCTCACTGCCTACCTCAGCTGATGTGTGAGGAGTGTTCTGCCACAAAATGGCTGCTGTGCATCACCCAAATGGGTGCTACACATTGGCGGTGGCTGAGGTGAGTTCCCCTTCATCACTGTAAAGTACTTTGAGCATCAGGAAAAGTGCTATATAAATACAATGTTTCATTCATTCATTCTATTATCATCATAACCATAATAACCCTCAGAATTTCCATCTTAGTGATGCAGAGTACAAATAGTGCCCTATTTGAAGATAGCATAGTATGGGACTGTTATTCCAACAGTATACTGTACAATTGCTTACATTTTTGCTGTCATGTTTGCCATTACATTGCTCTGACAGGTAACAAAACTGAAACAGGGTGAGTATATGGGCCCCAGACCCGTTGAGACCCTGCACAGCTGGAATGGGAAATGTTCTGCCAATAAAAATGACTCAGAATGTGCACAGCTCCCCAGACCTGCTCCTGCAAAACCCTGTCCACCACAGCACAGCACCAAAACCCAGCTCTCTGCCTCAAACTGTTACATTTAAGCTAAGAATGTATCAGCCCCTACTACAACAAACCTGCAAGCTCTGTGTCACAAGCCCTGTTTGTATACAATGTAGTCGACTCTAGAGATAGAATTAGAGACATTTTCTAGCAATTCAGACACAGTGCAAGAGAACAAAATGAAGAAAGAGAATGTTTTAAGAACTGGGGTTTCAGTTCGGAAACACACATCCTTGCTGGGTTCCTGGCTGGGCTCTTGGGGGCCCAGTTCTCCGATAAGCAGAGGCCTCAGGTAGCGCCTCACAAGCTGGCTGTCAATGTGGAAGGCTTTGAACGCATCCTGAATGGCAGAGAGAACAGCAGAGAGAGGATATTAGCACAATACAATGTGCTTTTGCATTTACCTAATATTTCAGCTTGGAGCAAATTCCATTTAAATTCAGTCCGACCATGAAAGGAATTCAAATCTAAGAAATATTGAAAACAGGCAAAAAACTGGTATATTTGGCATGTAATGTTCTGAGGAATATTCAATTTGTAAATGAAATTTCAGTTAGCTTTTCGTGTACTGACTGAACTGAAAAACCTATCGCCTTACTTATAATAATTACGGTAAGATGAGATGAAAAAAATAATTAATAATTTTCTTTTAGGATACACTCAAACTGGAACACGAACAAGCAATACTGGCCATTTCTGGAGACAACGTCACTAACCGTTGCATCCTGGCCAGCGTAGTGTCCGATGAGTCTGGATCCTCCTGGGTGACGCCATCGGAAATGGGTGATGTCATACACAAGCCTGTCAATCACAAGCCATCTTTCCTCGGACCTACCGCCCTTCTCTTGGATCTCGCGCCAAGTGAGCTGGAGTAGCGGCGGCTTCTCTGCTGCGCTCATGTCTTCGGATCAGTCAGGGCCAATGGCAAATGTTCTGTTTCTGCGAAGGTGTGCCCAGTTACCACGCAGAAGTGTCTTCGATACTTCAACAGGGCAAAACTAGCACTTTCGCACCTGTAATACTTCAGAGAATGGTGTGCTACTGGTTTCTGCTGAGCATGTCAGTATGAGACAGACTTATCTCTACTGGTTGTAGTGCAGCTTCTGACAACTCGTTAAATCTCTCATCTTATCTGCGTTCCCAAATACGTTCAGCACCAAATAACCATGGACGGCAAAAGTGATCCACACCCCTCCTATCCCTACGGATAACTCTGTTTATTGGTCCACGTGCACGCCACTCATCTCGCAGGCTCTCAGTCGATTCATTCATTTTGCCCAGACAGTCATACTGCGTAATACTATTACAAGCCCCCGATATTACCCCCCCCCCCCCCTTCGGTGCTACCAAACTGAATTTAAAGACGAAGGTGCAATCGTAACGGCGATGAACTGCCAGCATTTATATAAGTTATTTCATTAAAACAAGGCTTCCCATAAAATAAAAAATCACCATACTCAATTTTGGGATGACAAGACATGAAACCTATGCACTTGTTGTACGTCGCTCTGGATAAGAGCGTCTGCTAAATGCCTATAATGTAATGTAATGTAATGTAACAAGACAATCATGCGGTTCACAGTGTGATATTAATAATACTTACTTTTGAAATGGTAGCAAATAGAGACCAGCGATGAAAAAAAACGTCTGCACTATGGTTCACCTTAGGAAATAAAATTTGTAATTATGAAATAAAAATTGTATTTATGATTAGCCTATGGTTGCTCTTCCAATAAAACAACGATACTGCAAGGGGGAAACGCTCAGTTATATTCTGTCCTTATTCCGGCTCGTACAGGATTCCATCCCGTCCAGTCCTACGAAGAATCTCTGGCTGTCAGAATCTCCGGGTACAATGGCCAAAGAATAATATTATTATGACTAAACAAACTTAGGCTCGGACGCGGATAAAAACCAGGACAGCGTAGTGCAATGGTCCGTTTTTACATGTGACATTTCCTGTGCAAATCCTGCAGAGGGGCGGCGTCGAGTTTTAACGTAAAACGGATACAAATGCAGTTTAATGGTTTTATTAAATTGTTGCAGCAGTAAACGCGTAAAACTTGGCGGGTTCGTGGTAGATTACACTGTAAAGTTGAAAAGGACAGATCTGATTATGAATGATATGCTGTTCCAGGAATAATATGACACGATACCTCTTTTTTGAAGGGGGTGTAGGTTTATAATCTATACTTTATCAAACGACTTAATCCTCTCTCTCTCTCTCTCTCTCTCTCCCTCCCTCCCTCCCTCCCTCACTCATTTTCGAAAGAGCTGTTCTGCACCAATTGCAAATATGCCAACCGCGTCCAAGATGTCGCGGATTGGACCAGACGCCCTCGAATGATCAGCTTGGAATGAAAGTGCGCACTGAATGAGAGAGAGAGAGAGAGAGAGAGAGAGAGAGAGAGAGAGAGAGAGAGAGAGAGAGAGATGATTATGATGACGTATCAGGATCATGATGATAGGCTATTGACATAGGAGCTGTGTTGTCTGAGAATGGGACCGTGAGAAAAGAAAAAAGAAGGGGTGAGTTACGGAGTCCCGGCAGGTAGGGATATAATAAATACTACGAATCAGGTTTTGGGGAAGCGGTCCTTTAATTTAATAATAATTATTACTATTGTTAGAGTTGGCTAATATTAAAGTAGTCTGTTGTAGATTTACTTGTGGTAAAACAGAAAGATGAAACAATTTTTTTAAACATTTGGCACGAGTTTAAGTTACACAAGCAAACAAATTCATACAAAGTAGTCTTCATTCTACGTAAAACGTTTTTAAAACAACTCAACGCAGTTTCAAAACAGTGCAGCACAGTACCTGTATCAAATAGCGGATCTCTTGGTGTGGGCGAGCTGTTTGACTATTACATTATCTTAAGCTAAATAGGTAGCGATATAATTGTTCACAGGGGCAATAGTATTCAAAAACATAAGAGCACAGTCAAGGATTCAAAACCGTGAGACTAAACGAAACATTCGCATGAATTAAACATCAAAAATGCGCACTCCGTGACGTTACTGGCGTGCTGGGTTGTATTACAAGCTTGCCTCGTTTTATTGTCTACTGTTTAATTATTCATCCCTTTATTTTGTTTGAAAACTGATATGTAGCCTATCCATAGATATTATATTCCCTGAATTTAATAGCCTACATGGAGCATGTGACTTGAAACCATGTGCAACAGGTTTTTAACGAAAAATAAGTGGTCTCCATCTTGGCATCTGCTTGTATCGCTGTTTAGTAGTTTCCTCATTATCAGTCCTCGCTACAGGGGTACGTTTGAACTTGAATAAAACGCTCGTTGCGCCGTGTCCCTCGGCTGCTCTCCAAATCGAGACGCTTCGCTTCACCCGGTGCGCTGGCTTAAAAGGGAATTTATCGCGTGCTATTGTCTGCAGGGATTCTAAAAAGCAGGTCTGCTGTGACTGAAAAGAACTCAATGGCAGAGGCTGGGCACGAAGCAACCATTCCAACCGGCAGGTATGACGCGTATTTTCCTTTCTTTTCTCATGTAGTTCACAAGACCGCAGAAGCCACAGGGAGGGAGAATAACGGGGAGAGCAGAAGAGCGATGGGAGGCGGAGGGAAACAGACGCAGCAGGAATCGAGCTGTGGGCGAGGAGGCGGCGTTTTCACCTGGGAAGAGGTGCAGCGGCATTCCCACAAGGGGGACCAGTGGTTGGTAATCGACAGAAAGGTGTACAACATCACCGACTGGGTGAAAAGACATCCAGGCGGCGTCCGGGTCATCAGCCACTATGCCGGGGAGGACGCCACGGTAAACAGGCAACCTTTAATTCTTTTGGTTCTACTGTCGTTGAAGAAGCAACGGTCCAAACCGAGGAAACCGAGGTCATGCCAACTGGTCACAGAATATTTGTACGACATATACTGTATATAATGTCCAGTATAGTCATAGTATAAAATATAAATAGGGTATACCCCAAAAATATACAATACCATATATATTTATAATTTATTTCTAATTTGTACACACTATATGACCAAAAGTATCTGGACACTCCCTGGTCTGGGGCTGTTTTTTATGGTTTTGGCTAGGCCCAGTGAAGCCAAAAATCTTAAGGTAATGGCATTCTAATTAATTCTGTGCTTCCAACATTGTGCCAATTAATTGGGGAAGGCCGTTTCCTGTTTCAGTGTGATAATGTCCCATAGCGAGGTCCATATAGAAATGGTTTTGTCGAGAATGGTGTAGAAGAACTTGACTGGCCTGCACCGAACCCTGCCCGAAACCCCATCCAACAGCTTTAGGACCAATTGCAAAGCCAACTGCGAGCCAGGCCTACTTGCCCAATCAGTGCCTGACCTCACTAATGCTCTTCTGGTTGAATGGAAGCAAATGCCTGCAGCGATGCTCCAATATCTAGTATAAAGCTTTCCTAGAAGAGTGGAGGTTGTTAAACCAGCGAAGGGTGGACCGACTCCATATTAATGCCCATAATTTTGGATTAGATGTTGGATGTTGGATATATAAGAACAACAGCACTGAGAGTAATAAGGCTGAATATTGTAATATGTGTGCTAAGGTTAAAAAAGAACTACAGGAAGCCAAGAAGCTCTTTGAAAGGCAAATTGCCCATGATGCGAAACGTAATCCTAAATGTTTTTTAAATACTGTAGCAGGAAAAGGAAAGTGAAGGAAAATATCAGGTGCAGCATTAATGAAGGAGTATTGCTTTATAAGAATAAAGATATTTATGATGCCTTAAAGTAATAATCTCGAAGATTTTCATTCAAATAAATGTCTTTTAAGTCACTATCTATCGCTGCATTGGGTAACACAATGGTGATTGAGCCTATTTTTATATTAATTTATACTATTATTATTATCATAATTCATGATTTAAAAACTTGGTGTCTGTGGCGACATTCCCGGGAAAAAATCACAAGAGGATATATGAACAAATATCCCAATGAGATATGTACCATAGAGATGTTTGTTAACTGAGCCTAACCTGAAATTTTATACCTTCACAGTGAAATGTTAATTGTTAATTTAACACTGAACGTTTTACTGTGTATGTGTGGTGTTTATGTGAGAATGTTATGACGAGGCAGTCCCATTCCAAAAGTCTGAGGGGTACACAGCTCCCCCAACATGATGGTTCCCATAATACGCTTACTTCTCAGCAAGCCCTGACTCCAGGCCTTGGGCCATGTCCGCATCAGCGTACTTGCCTACTATTTAGTAAATAAGTTATGTAACTGTTCTTTACCTGGCACAGACGTGGTTGCACGATTGTCCTTATTATGTTCGCGTTCAGGTACTGTGTCCCTGCACTGCTCTACATGTACCAGCTACAAGAGGGAGGGGTGGCTCGCGCAGCGAAATTACAGTCGGCTGGATGTCACTTTGACATTTAAAAGAAAAAATAATGGATACAAAAGTATAGTGAGTTGCTTGTAGAAATAGAAATAATAACCAAAAAACAAAAAATAATTTGGGGGCGGGGGGCGCCAAAATAAATTAATTATATGGGAAACACTGTATATTGTATATTATGTTATATTTCTTATCAACCTTTTGGACCCCGGAATCACTGCTTTGCAGCTATATTCATAATTAGTGTTGTGTTAATCTGCAAGATCAATAGTGTGTACTGAGAATGACGGGGAGGGGATAGATGAGGATATACTGCAGTCGATAGTATATACTGATGTGCACTGAAGATGATATAGCACACTGAGGATGATAGTTTACACTGCCGAAGTCAGGGTGCACTGAGTGTGATAGAGTGCATCCTTTCTGGCCTGTTTTTCAGGATGCTTTTGCTGCATTCCATCCAGAGCCTGACTTTGTGCGCAAGTTTCTGAAGCCACTGCTGATTGGTGAGCTTGCAACCTCTGAGCCCAACCAGGACCGGGACAAAAATGTAAGCTCCGACCAGCCTCACCACAATCAATTTCTCTGTCTTCAGTCAAACGTCAAAACTGTTCATTGGTAGAACTTATATAAATGTGTCACATGGAAATCTTGAATGGGGGGAATAAATAGCAATTAATTTATTATTATTATCTACATAAAGGTTTAAATAAATCTTTCTCTCTCCTCTCTGCTCTGCCCCCAGTCTGTGTTGACACAGGCTTTCCGCGAACTGCGCGAGGAGGTAGAGAGGGAGGGCCTCTTCAGGACTCAGCCGCTGTTCTTTTGCCTCCACCTGGGGCATATTCTTCTCCTGGAGGCCCTGGCTTACTTGCTGATTTGGGTGTATGGAACAGGCTGGCTCCAGACCCTGCTGTGTGCAGTAATAATGGCCACCTCACAGGTACTCGTGCCCATCACCCCACTGGTACTCATACCCATCACCCCACAGGTACTTATACCCATCACCCCACAGGTACTCATACCCATCACCCCACAGGTACTTATACCCATCACCCCACAGGTACTCATACCCATCACCCCACAGGTACTCATACCCATCACCCCACAGGTACTTATACCCATCACCCCACAGGTACTCATGCCCATCACCCCACAGGTACTCATACACATCACCTAAGAGTTACGCTCTTACCCATCACCCCACAGGTACTTACACCCATCACCCCACAGGTACTTATACCCATCACCTCACAGGTACTCATACCCATCACCTCACAGATACTTATACCCATCACCCCACAGGTACTCATACCCATCACCTCACGGGTACTCATATACATCACCTAAGAGTTACGCTCTTACCCATCACCCCACAGGTACTTATACCCATCACCTCACAGGTACTCATACCCATCACCTCACAGGTACTTATACCCATCACCCCACAGGTACTTATACCCATCACCCCACAGGTACTCATACCCATCACCTCACAGGTACTCATACCCATCACCTCACAGATACTCATACACATCACACACCTGAAAGGTATGCCCATGTCCATCACTGCAGTTGTGCTAATCCCATCACCTCACCAGCACGCTCATGTACCTGTATGAGAACAGGGAGGGGCAGGAAGTGTTCCCTCAGATTACCTGAAGAGTATGCAAGTCTGTGAGTAATTCTGCCTCTGTAAGTGGTATCCAGCTGTTCTTAGTTCCCTGTTTTACACACTGTTCTGTCAGGCTCAGGCCGGATGGCTCCAGCATGACTTCGGCCACCTTTCCGTCTTCAAAAAGTCCCGCTGGAACCACCTGCTGCACAAGTTTGTCATCGGACACCTTAAGGTACAGCCAATCAAAGGAAGGAAGGACATTTGTGTATTTGTGCTGTTGTCCAATTCTTTCTTACATACACCCAGAACTTAGTACATTCTGGGCTTGCCGGTTGGCTCACCCTGTTGTGGAACTTCTCTAGCACATGGATGGGCCTCCAGGGTCTGGTATCAAATCTCCAATGTGCCAGTGCACTGTGCTTCTGTGACTGTCAGCCTTGCAGAGCAACATACGACCAGCTCTAGTGACTCCCATAGAAGGGAGGGTTTCAGCTGGCAGACAGGGTCTCATTACGCATTATCGACCCCTGCTGGTCGATCGGGCACCAGTGGTCCACCTGTAGAGCCACATATGAAGTGTCTTTCTTCTACTAGTGTCTGTTGCAACCCAACTCGTAGGCTACGGTGTGATAGAGGAAGCAGCAACTGGTGTTGCATGGGGAGCACATGCTTGTTTGTGCAATAGCAGAGGTTGCAGCAGTGAGGTGAACGTGATCAGGCATTCCATACTGGAAGACAAAGGGGGGAAAAGTCTGTCTGTCTGTCTGTCTCCAGGGTGCTTCGGCTAACTGGTGGAACCATCGGCATTTCCAGCACCATGCAAAACCCAACATCTTCAGCAAAGACCCTGATGTCAACATGCTCCACACCTTTGTGCTGGGAAAGACCCAGCCAGTGGAGGTCCGAATCACAGATACACCACAGCGATATGAGCCAATCGAATCACAGATACACCACAGCGATACGAGCCAATCGAATCACAGATACACCATAGTGATATGGGCAAACCAAATCACAGATACACCATAGCGATATGGTCCAACAGAATCACAGCTACACCACAGTTATATGAGCCAATCAAATCACAGATACACCACAGCGATATGGGCCAATCAAAACAGGGATACATGATAGGGATATAGGCCAGCTGAAACACAGATACACAACAGGGATAGGGGCAAACCAAATCACAGATAGACCACAGCAATACAGGCCAATCGAAACACAGATACACCACAGTGATATGAGCCAACTACATCACAGAACCAATACTCTGACATTCAAGATAATGTTTTTTTCAGTTTTGTTCTGTTCAGTTCAGTGGTGTTTTATTAACAGGACAGGCAGAGCTATAATTGCAAAAGCAATACAAAAGATTATATTTTAAAAATTATATTAAATGAATAACTATGACGATACTCTTTAGACATGTATTCACTGACTCAGATACACTGACACACGAGCCAGATACAGCGCAAACAATTGCACTGGAATTCAATCTACAGAGACAAATCCTCTTTCACCATTTATTTTCAGCTAACGAACAGAAAGGCTTGCGGAAAAAAAATGTGTGATCATTCACTCTGCCAGTTGGCTGAAACTATCCGGTGAAAGAGAATGTGTCTCTTTGTGTCTAAATTCCACGGTGTGCTGTTCTCAATGCACTTTTTTGTTTTTTTATTTTTGACTCTGGCACCCCATCCTACGCCCTACCTATAATGAATTCATTCAAGACAATGCATTTTTGTATTTTCTGACGCACAGGCTGACATTATGATTAGGAAATAGACTGAAATTATCAGATTAAAAAAAATTATGACCAAGGTACTGATGTACTGATTACTGATGTTTCAATTGGTCTATGTTTCTCTGTCCTTCACCTATCAGTATGGAATAAAGAAGATCAAGTACATGCCTTACAACCACCAGCACCAGTACTTCTTCCTCAGTGAGTCTCAAATTCAAACACAAGTCCAAATGCAAATTTAAGTTTAATTGCAAGAAATACATTTGTAGATATTGGCAGAGGATAGAGAAATCAATTAAAATATGAAAACAGATGAACAATGAAAAACAGATCATGATGAAGAATACAATCACAGTGATGACATCACCATCTCTCTCCTCTCTCCCCATCTCTCTTCTCCCCGTCTCTCTCTCTCTCTCAGTTGGACCTCTACCAGTTTTATCCACATCGATTGCAAACCAGTTCTTCGACTATTGTGTGATTGTGACTGACTGGAGTCCAGCAGTGAGTGTGAACTACTGAAGCCCCAGCAGTGTCTGTAAGAATCAGCCCCAGCAGTGACTGTAAGAATCAGAGCCCCAGCAGTGACTGTAAGAATCAGCCCCAGCAGTGACTGTAAGAATCAGAGCCCCAGCAGTGACTGTAAGAATCAGCCCCAGCAGTGACTGTAAGAATCAGCCCCAGCAGTGACTGTAAGTGTTAGTGCAGCTCCTCTCAAGTTTCCACCATCTGTGTCCCTGTCCAGGACCTCGTCTGGTCAATGAGCTACTACCTGCGCTACTTCACCTGCTACACGCCCTTTTATGGAGTCTTTGGGGCAGTGGCGCTCATCAGCTTCGTTAGGTAAAGCAGTGCTCACACGTTGGTCCACTTTCAGGTTCACACGCTCACATAGTAAATGTACATTACTGACGATGCATGAATGGTCCTTCGTAAGCAGTGTATAGCATCGTTATAAGCGCTACATAAACATTCATTGCTCAGAGGGAATCAGACCAGTCGCACTGCCACGTGAAGCACACCATATTTCAAGTTGAAATAAGCATTTTTATATTTACCCTGACGCAATACACTGCAAAATGTTCAGTGTTAGTTCATTTGCAAATGGGTTGAAATGCACTCTACCACAGTGAAATGAACAATCAGGTTTGATTTAATGCTTTTAACGCATGTTCATTTCTGAGACAGAGTGAGTGTGATTGTGCCCCCTTGTGTGAAATGCATTTTCCTGTGGGCTAAGGTTTCTGGAGAGCCACTGGTTTGTGTGGGTGACCCAAATGAACCACATTCCCATGGAAATTGACCACGAGAAGCACGAGGATTGGCTGACCATGCAGGTACCGCACTTTAACTCCTCCCACTCCTTCTTGAGGGGGCCACCCTATTGGCTGATTCAGGCAATCTGGGAAGACATAATAATAACGGCATTAGTTGTTTGCGATAGACCCTCCCATGTTCGCTAATGGTGACCGGATGGCCAAAGGAGGAAATTAGGACTGAAAAGAAACTAGAGGGGCTAAAGGAAGACTTTTTCCAGTTGAGCTGGTATTTATTTTAGGCTGTTGAACTCAAATGTAACCAAATTGCACACTACCCACAACCTGTATATTTTACTGCACTAAGCGAAAGGTTTAGTTTTATTATTTAGTGTCCAGGATCGTGCACAGACGTTTTTGGGGGCATATGCCCAAAATAAAAAAGGGCACTGTGGCTTCAGCCAGAAGACCACTTTTGCTCTCTCAGGGCAGGGGACATAAAACTTCAGCATACGTTGTGTCTGTACGTGTATGTACCAGATAAATGGGCTAAAGAAGTGCCCTCCCAAACACACTGATTCAGTAAATATTGGTGGCTGCCCCAAAGAGATGCACCACAATTCGATTTAAGTGGTGCCATATCTGAACAGTTGAGGGTCCCACATTTTCACAACACCTCCATACCACAGGAACACAATGTTTGGGGGTGGGGGGGGGGGGGGTGGGCAGCAGAGCATAAAGTGATATATTCACCTGCACTGGCTATGGGTAGGAATAGTCTGTAAAGTGTACAGCAGTTGGACCCTAGCAACATTTTTTATAATTCTTATTTGATATCTGTGACATCATATCAATGTGGTGAAGGGTTGTACATTCTCAAAATACCTATATACCATAGGGAGGCAGGAGAGTATGACATAAGTCATGCATTCACTTGTACTCACATGACATTCTAATGAGTCCCAGGTTTCCAAAATACCTTTATACCATTTTGATGCTTCATACAAGAGACCATCATATTTTGGATGTATTTATCAAACATTAGGGACTTAATTGACCTAATTTACCTTCTATGCCTATCCAAAATTGGCAACCATTTGTCATGCTAAATGTCTAGTATGTAAATGTAACTATAGTGCAATAACGCTCTGGTTCCACTTTACTTTGTATTTAGCCTGTGATCTACTGCAGACTTAGCAACTGTCATGACATAAATAATTGAGCTAAATAAAAAATTTACCTTGGATAGATTATCCGATTAAATCAGCACATTTGTATTGGAAACGCCAAAGGGTCTTCCAGTAGACAGCACCTGTGTAACTGCAACAGCTGGAACTCCACCAATCAGAGCATCTCTGTGCTTTCCTCTCTTTCAGCTGAAGGCCACCTGCAACATTGAGCAGTCACTCTTCAACGACTGGTTCAGCGGACACCTCAACTTCCAGATCGAACACCAGTAAGTCAGATAGATCAATCAATCAAACATTTAAAACTGTATAATATTATAGAGGACAGTTTGTATACCTTAAAGTGTAACTTTCAGATTATTGTCGAAGGGATTTAAAATTCAGAATTCAGAATTTTTTTTAAAGATCATCCTGGCTGCAGTCTTATTAAGCCACACCCCTTCAAACGGCCTAGAGCATGGTAAATTTACCATGCTCTAGGCTGAGATTATTCCCTGTCAGAATATTTCAGTAGAGTTAAAAACCAAAAACAAAGGCACACATTAACAATGTACAGACTTGGTGACCACAGCCTTGCCATCGAAATTGGTTGCCACAAAAAGACCTGGCTGGCAAAAGAGAACAGGCTGTGTGCTCATTGTAATCTGGCAGAGGTGGAGACAGAGGCCCACTTTCTACTTTCCACTTTCCTGTCCCAAGTACCTCGCAATCCAAAATCAATATTTTCCCAAATTCACTGCGCAGATTAATCGATTCAAATACCTATCAGAACCAAATAAAATGAAAATTCTTCTGGGGGAAGAGGATATCGCAATAGACGTGGCAGTTCCGTATGGCTCTGCCTGCCACAAATTAAGAGAGGTTGTGGACTAAATGCTGTTACTCTTCACAATATCATCTGTGTTCATTACTAATACAGAAAGGTTCAAAAATAGTTATATTACAAACTAAATGTTTTAACCTGGGTGTGTGTGCGTGTGTGTATCTATACTTGCATATGTGTATGCAAGGTTGTTACTCTTTTTTAATCTATTTCCCCTCTTCTGGTTGTAGGAGTCTGTTTGTCATTTTGTATTTCCCATTGCTTTTGCAATGCAAATTTACTTGCCATGCAAATAAAGCACATTTAAATTTGAATTTGATTTGTGTGTGAGAGAGAGATAGCGAGAGAGAGAAAGAGAGAGAGAGAGAGAGAAATTTGTTGTGTGTGTGTGAGAGCGAGATAGCGAGAGAGAGAGAGAGAGAGAGAAATTTGTTGTGTGTGTGTGAGAGAGAGATAGCGAGAGAGAGAGGGAGAGATTTGGTTTGACGCACGTTCTGTCTCCTCTCCCCCAGTCTGTTTCCCACAATGCCCCGGCACAACTACTGCCGCGTGGCGCCTCTGGTGCGCAAGGTTTGTGAGAAGCATGGCGTCACCTACCAGGAGAAGTCCCTGTGGAGCGGCTTCAGAGACGTGGTCAGGTGAGAAAAGCATTTCCGCAGAAAGACAATTCTGTGGGGTCAGCGCTCTCTATGGATAGATGTGACTCTCTGCAAGCTCAAAATGAAACACAGAAACAGCAGCATATTACCAAATGTCTAACTTTAATTCATTTTCAAATTAATTCCAGTATAAGTACACGGCTAATTTTCAGCAAGCTCAGCACATAGAACACTCGTGATAAACATTGCTGCCCTCCTCTTTACGGTAAATGGTAACGTGTGTCTCTCTCGTTACACCTAGCTCTCTACGGGAGTCTGGAGATCTGTGGCTGGATGCTTACCTGCACAAGTAGCCTCAAGCCTGCCTCCTGGTGGCCATGTGTGCACCTCTCTTCTTCTATGACAATTTTAAGATTCAGCTCTATCCAATCATCACCTGCTCCTTCCCGTTTCCTCCAATCGCATTGAAGCATTCATGTGACAGCTAAAAACAGCTAAATTAAATGTGTCGTGTCAGATGTGCAACACAAGTCGCCCGGTTTGGCCTATGGCAAAGCTAGACATTCCAGAAGTGGGTCTTATAGAGACCACCTTAATAGAAGCAGTTTACACATTTTATACCAGGGCTACCTTAAAACACCCACCGTCTTTTAAAAATCATTGTCGAGTAAAAATGATCACACTAATGTTAGCACATCTGCTAAATTACGCAATTCATAGAATTGGTCTGCCTATATGTGTGAAAACAGCAGCATAGCTATGAAAATTAGCCGTCGATGAAAACCGCAGAATTTCAAGAATACCTTTTTAAAGTTTTACCTGTTCGAAACACTTGGTGATTTTAAAACACTGCGCTAGTTATATGGTCTGCAGACTAGCCAGTCAATTCTCTTTTCTCAGTTTGCATCTGTTGTTTTATGTAAAGCAGCGAAATCATGCTATAATTCCCATCTGTCACAGAGTTTAAGGGTAAACCAGTGAGGTAATCTGAGTTATATTTGATCCAGATTTACAAGCTAGGCAAGCAGATTGATTCCATAGAGTGAGACACACCCAGCATCAAAGAAGATAAAACTGATTTCTCCGTTTTACAATTTTACCGCATGCTCGTATTAAGGCTGCCTCCTGCTCAAAGAAGCTGGCTCTCAGATCTGATAAAAGAGAGTATCTGTTAAATAAATAGCATTTAACAATATTTGCAAAACATTTTTAAAAATTGTTTAAGATTTATGCTCACAGTAACGGAATAGACAATCAAGTTTTTACAGACTATAAGTGTTTATAGCCTACCTCTACTCTATTAATGCACTTGTCATTACAACTGAATTTTGTGTGTGTTTCTGGGCATTGATTTTTGAAATTTTGGAGTGTAACAAGGCTATTTTCCTGGATGTTTTTTTTTTCCCAACGGTGTGCATAATAAATAACATTTTGGTTTTCAACAATCAGAATCGGTGTGGTATTTCTGTCTGTAGCGTGTATGCTTTTGGGTTAACAGAAACTTAAGTGTTTGCTCACGCAACCGGTGAGTCGGGAATTCAACTGCCTGGTTTCCGAGCCTCGCCAGAATCAGGCGACGGTCACGGCGCATTGTGCCCATTGCAGGCTAGTTAACGCGTAACTTTAGCTGGCTCAACCGTCTGCCTGTTGAATTCACATTTGTTCTTAATGGACGTTAGCAAAAGCTACTGTTACAGAGTGTCTGTTACAAACTTGGTTTGGCAAGTTGGGATTTCTGATCAGCGAGCAAAGTTTTATGTGTGAGGGAAAAAAAATTATTCTTGTTTTTAATTGTTGAACACGACTGAAGGTAGGCAACAGAATGCATGTTGGATTTCCCACTGCAAAAACCGAAAAACTCCCAGTGTTGAAGTAACCCTCAACAGAATTTGTATAACTCAAGAGGGACCACATTTAGCTTATCAGTGTTATATACTTTGTGAAGATTTTGATGTCAGTGATATTGTGAGGATCACTTCAAATAGAGACAATGTTACCATTTGCAGCACATTTATTTAAAGACATTCTTATCAAGAGCAACGTGCAATGTAGGAGAAACTGTCTGGTTGGGCTGTTCTGATGAACAATAGTAGAATTACTGATACAAAGAGAGGAGGAGCTACAGAGTTCCAGGGAAATGAACTACCGCAAATGAGAAAAAAGTTTGTGTGTTTATGCAGTGAGGTCATCCTGGGAGAGAGAGGGGGAGGGGGCGAGGAGAAGGTCAGTTGTCGACTGCTATTAAAGCCCAGAGTCTGGCCACGTTTGTTCAGGCTATTCAGTGAACCACAAACAGAAAAGCTTAAATTTGTAATTGCTCCTGATAATCACTGCTACTGAGAATGGGCCCATGTGTTCTAGAACCGTTACCATAGCAACAGTTCACCCATCTGGTGAAGAATCTTGGAAGATCTGTGCGTGGAGCTGGCTTGTTTATGTGGACATTGAGGTAGTCAGGACCTGAAAGACCAGCAGGTCGAATGCCGGAAGGGGAAGACAGCTCCACCAAGGGCACAGCGGAATTGGTAAAATAATAACGTAAGGTTAAAAGCAAGTTAACAGCGTTGCTGTAAGCACCACAAGCGGGGTCCAAGCATCGCTAAGGACAGACATTTAATTTGTGTTGTGTGGAAGACCACAGGGTCTTAGGAAGACCTTCACAGGAAAAATGTAATAAAATTTTAAAATGGTTTCACCACGTTGGCATGTTTTAGCACTTGTGATTTATTTACAGCGAGCACTCAATCCCCAAACAAGCAATCCAACCCAAAAAAAAGTGCAAGGGAAATAAGTGCAAAAAGAAAAAAATATTCACAGTACAAAAAATAAAAATGCAAGAATGTGAAGTTCACACAGCTACCTTCTGTACCTCACACAATCAATTCTCACTCTTCCCCAGCATTATTATTATTATTTATTCATTTATTTATTTTATGGTGGCTAGCGAACAACTTAAAGGTGCATTTACCGCCACCCTGTGGTCTGGAGAAGAATCTACTGTCTAACACCCTCATTTAAAAAAATGGAAATTCTGCCTATCAAGCCTGTTGAATTTAGATACTCTAACAGAAATGTTATGCATTTGTCTCCTGCTGGTGGAGTCAACAGTCAATTTAGTTCCGTCCCAACTTCATTCTGATTGGCTCTAAATCTCACCCGCTGTCTGGCATATTTTATGCAGCTGCATATCACATTAGTTCCTGTTTCTCGTCCCCCACAATGAGAGCATCTTTCATCTACTTGTTTATTCATCAAGAAAAGAGCACTGGTCAGACCTGTGTGTCCTAACCTTAATCGGGTGATTACATTGTCCTCCTTCCTGACTCTACCTCCAGATCTAGTATTTCCAACCAAACGACTAATCATAACCAAATGACGACCCTTACTGTCCTGAGCCATTGTTTTCGCCATCTATTTTTTAATTCTAATTACCCGTTTAACTTTTGCTTTACTGATTTTTGCATCAGTCTGAATATGTTCTGTCTTTAATGCCTTTTTAGCCGTGTCATCTACTTCCTCAGTCACCAGAACTCCAACATGAGCAGGTATCCATGCAACCCTAACAACTAGTCCTAATCTTTGGATTCGAAACAAGGGAACTTAAGGATCTTGAATAATATATCCTGTGCACTATGGGAATTAAAAGTCTCTAAACTCATTAATGCCGTATACAAGTCAGAACAGACGACCACCCTCTCAAGTCGAACCTTTTTTCCCATTTTAAAGCGATCCCCATAACCACCAATTTACTTGTAAATATAGACAAGTCATTTGATAATCTTATAGCTTCCTTAGTCTATAACTCCGGAATAACAAAAGCAGCCAAACCTCTTCCTGAGGTTCCTAGGGTCTTTAGATCTAATAATCACGAAATATATCGATAATGTATTTATTAACAAAAATGTCATATTTCGCCTCTCTGTTCGTCTCTTACTTGCGTGTGCAGCTCGAAATTTACAATTGGTTGTGGCAATGAGGTATAGCTGGAAGTACCACCGTGCTATGTAACGATTGATCAGGCATCATCAGTACAAGATGGAGACAACACGAGTATGAGACATAACACTTCTCTGACAAACATCCCACATTACCAAACATGAGGCGTGAAGTGTAATACAAATGGAGTGACCGGGGTCAAACACGTATTTGTTTCGGATTCAAATGCTTTTCTATGCTTTACTGATATTGTCTGGTGTATTGGAACCAATGAAATACTCTCAGTGCAGACCCTGCCTTCAGGTCATATTGGCAGGCTCCATTACACCAGGCAAGATCAACAGAGCACAGAAAATTATTTGAATCCAAAACAAATGCGTATCTAACCAAGGTCTGATGAGGACAATGAGGTCGGTAAACAGGTGTTGTACTGGCAAAAAGCTGCCTGGGTGCGTGGTGAAGAGGAAAAGTGTGTGTCCCTGTAGAGTGGCAAGCAGTCTTCTAATAGACTCAGGCCAGGTGTTGGCTATCTAATCAAGCTGAGCACTGCCGCTGACGCACCTATGAACGGAAAAAAAAACATCCCAGCCAGCAGGGAAACACAGGAGCACAGAGAACCATTAATCCATTATAATCAGAGTCTCTCCCACTCCCCGCACGGTATGACGAGCATTGAAATCCCCACACAAAATAACCCTTCTTTAGTCAAGCCCTGCAGTTTTCTCCAAAGCATCTAGCTCCAGTCTTTCACAGGGATCGTAAAAGTTCACAATTACACGTTGCCGTTCTTTAACCGAACCTCAACAACCACATATTCCGTATCATTCCCTTTGGCTACCCTTCTGTATGGAATTCCCTTCCTCACAAATGTGGCCCACCCTCCCCCACAAGGACTTTCCCTATCCCTCTGTAAACAAACCTATCCTTGTCTAATGAAATCCAATGAAAGCCTCAGTTTCATCGATGCATAATACATAATCAGGCTTAATATTTAGTTGATTAAAGTAGCATTGAAATTTTTGTCCATTTGCCATTAATCCAACATTCCACTGAAGGATTAATACAATTACAATAATTCCTTTCAACATAATTCTTTATTCCACTGCTCTTACCTTTCAAACTCTCCCAGAACCATTTCCCCAGACATCTTCATTATTATTTCAATTTTTTTCTGTTCCCTTTTGCTTGAAATGTACAGTTAATCCCTACAGCCATAAAGAACACAGATTTTCCTAGCTTGCTAAGAGAATATTCCTATTGCCCCTACTACTACTATGCACTGCGCTTTGTTCCGATGTCTACCATTTCTGTATCCTTTCCCCTTCTTATCTTCTCTCTAGTTTCTCTTCCTGAACCTCCTTAACTGCTGCTGCGTATGGACTCTAACCTGCTGCACTTCCACTGCCTTCCTTCCAGCAACACAACCTCCATGTACCACACTCCCCATACTCCTGTCCTCCTCCACACCTGCCACAGCTCTGTCTTCCTCTACACGCAGAAGCAATACGTCCATATTTTTGCCATTTGTAACACTTTAATGGAGGTGGTACTTATGCTCTGACATCAAAACTGAATCCCACTGTTAAAGCTCCTTTGTTAAAAGCGCTATAAAAATAAATTGATTGATTGAAATTAGGTATTCCAATAGCTTTTTGAACAAATTACAGATGACAAATTATTTCAAGTTCAATAGCTCCCAGCCAAACGGACATTGCGTTCGCAGGGTGTAGGCCTCCTTGTTATTCCTAGAATAGCTAAAAGTACCATAGGTGGTAGAGCCTTCTCCTGTCGTGCTCCCCTCTTGTGGAACAAGTTGCCTGCCCATATTCGGGGCACAGACACTATCACCTCATTTAAAGCTAGGCTCAAAACATATCATTGTAGTCTCTCCTATATTTGAGGGGCAGGAGTGGGTGGCGGGCATAGCTATAGAGTCTCTGGTGGACTGAGCAGTTAGTGCTGTCACAAGATCATCATTGGTAGTGCTGTGTTAAGTTGAACCGGTCATGGTCTGGTGACCTATTAAGTTAAATTTAAATATTGTTTTTACTAAAGACCCAGATTTTAGATATAAGCGAAATATTTACTTTGGAACCCAAGATATAAATAAATGGACCTTAGATATAAATAAATATAAAATGTTTGCTAAATATTTAACTTTTAATAACATATTTGTTGTAAATAGTTGTATATTAATTAAATCTTAAATCTTGATTTTGGGAAAACTAAGATTTAAGCTAAATAAATATTTTTCAGATATTTATTATTGAAATAAAGTTTTAGGATATAAATTAAATATCTAGACTTTATCTAAATATATCTGCTTCTGAAATAGCGATACAAGATGTAAGTTAAGTGAAATCTGAAAACATGAACAAAAAGGTTCATTTAGCATGTCTGTTAAATATTAGAAAAAAAGACTCATGTTTGGCACAAATCGTTATGGGAGACGGCCATATTTAGGCTAAATCTGAGAAAAAAAACTGGAATATCAT